>NC_080572.1:287592492-287896338 GCF_030247185.1 Malaya genurostris
GAAGCGAGTTAAACGTTGCAGGCAGACCCCTTCTCAAGAAGAACTTTCAGCCGGCTTTCAACACGTCAGCGTGACATGACTAGCAGTAGGCCCCTGTCGGAGGTGACGGATTACCATGCCTTACTCGGGATTCCTAACACAATTGACCGTCGATGGTCGTCGATTGATCGATGGTCGGGACGCGAGGATTAGATTTAATGCTGCTTCGGGAAGTCAAAATTAAGACGGCTCTGCTCTCCGGGTTTCGATACTTGATTGTGAGTTTTCTTGATCCTTTTCCAAATTAGCTACCAGTAAGTGATAGAACATAACTCGCTACAAAAAACTTGGACCGGTTCAAACGATCGATTGGTGTGCTTTTATTTTGTGGTGCAAAGCCACGCTTAGGCAGAGGTCAATTTGCGGCGCGGCGGAACCAGCGAGTCTCAATGCGTCGCTCGGTGAAGGGAGTCCGCGATAGCTGATGGTTAGTTGCAAATGAATGAAAGACAAACAAATAAACGAAAAAAAACGGTAGAAATAAAAACAAACTCTCGCAGCCGGACTTTGCTGAAGACAGGTAATTTTGGCCAGGCCTGCGGTTTTTGGTATGGCTTAGAGACAGACCCTCAGAGGGGTCCGGAGGAAAAAGTGTGAATCAAGTAAGATTTAGCGAAAACGGGTGTAATGGAAGGGAAAGAGAAGCGTTGATGCGGTGGAATTTTGAAATGGTTAAAGATTTTTTTAGGCAGAGAAGACACGAAATAGACACGAAAGACACGAAAGGGGGCAAAACTTTGTGGTCTCTCGACAAAACAGACGAGCCAAAGTTGAAGAAACTGTAAATTAAATTAAATTATAAAACCTACATGCGCTTGGAAGTTGAATGATTGTTTGCGCCGTTCGTCTATGCTCCGCTTATTCTTCCGGAGCCGGGAGATGATATAACTATCAGGGTTCGTCTGTCCGTGAGCCGTTATAAATCGACAACTGTCTTCGCCATGTTCCAATCATAACCACAGAAACAAGACAGACGGCCGTTTCTCAGAACTTCGTACAGCCATGGAACTGAGCTTGTTGCGGTTCCTTATTTTTTGGTAGGCCGGATGTTCTCGTTCTAAACGAATCCTCATCATTCTGTCGGTGCACTTTCAAACTTCCCATCCTTTTGGATTTTGTCTTCTTAATTTGTGTTACCAACTCTCTTTCTTCTTTTTGTTCTTGTTCTTCTTGTTCTTGTTGTTGTTGTTGATGATGGTTGGTTCGCATGATGTATCTCGGATAACCAACATAAAGAAAATAACGCCAGCCTCTTCTTATGTACCTCACAACTGAAAAGAGGATTTTGTTTTTTTTTTTTCTTTGGTTGTAGGTATACTTTTTGTTTTCTTATACAACATTGATAACATTCAAAAAACGAATGCAGTATCGGTTTCTCATACAAGTTTCATGTCGTGAAGAAAACGTTTCGCTTTTCTGTCCAGTTGGCAGGTTCTTGATCTGATTTTTCTCGTAACACTGTGTCAAATAATTAGAAAAAACCTGTTTTAATCCACCTAGTGGTGTAATGATGCCTTTCTCATGTACATATAATATTGTGGTATTCTATTCAAAAATTTTCTCTTCGATTTTTGAAAGAAACCGAGTGATTGTTTATGCATAACATACAGAATAAAACAGTGCTTTGATTGCGTAAGCCATCCTTAAGAGAACGAAATGGGTTCACTATTATATGCACTTCCGGCACCGGAACCCGAGAACCGGTATAATCGAAGTCGGTTCGTACGGCCACCAACTAACATGACACACAAACTCTTCTAATACGCACCCTATAACTCCGGATTCGGAAGTCGGATCCGGATGAAATTCAGGAATTTCGTATGGGACCGGGAGACCTTTCATTTGAATCTAAGTTTGTGGAAATTGGTCAAACCATCGCTGAGAAAAGTGAGTGAGATCAATTTTGGTACATATGACCACTATTTCTGGTACTTCCGGAACCGGATACCGGGAACCAGGATAGCCGGAATCGATTTGTTTAGTTGCCTACTGATAATGACTATCGATTTGTGTAGTTTTGAGACCAGTTTAGAAAAATTTTCACATTTTTTGCTTCGCCGGTTTAAGTGACGGTGTACAATATTGAACACACTTTACCCTATAATTCCGGAACCGGAAGTCGGATCTGGATGAAATTCAGGAATTCCGTATGGGACCACGAGACCTTTCATTTGAATCTAAGTTTGTGAAAATCGGTCAAACCATCGCTGAGAAAAGTGAGTGAGATCCATTTTGGTACATATGACCACTATTTCTGGTACTTCCGGAACCGGATACCGGGAACCAGGATAGCCGGAATCGATTTGTTTAGTTGCCTACTGATAATGACTATCGATTTGTGTAGTTTTGAGACCAGTTTAGAAAAATTTTCACATTTTTTGCTTCGCCGGTTTAAGTGACGGTGTACAATATTGAACACACTTTACCCTATAATTCCGGAACCGGAAGTCGGATCTGGATGAAATTCAGGAATTCCGTATGGGACCACGAGACCTTTCATTTGAATCTAAGTTTGTGGAAATCGGTCAAACCATCGCTGAGAAAAGTGAGTGAGATCCATTTTGGTACATATGACCACTATTTCTGGTACTTCCGGAACCGGATACCGGGAACCAGGATAGCCGGAATCGATTTGTTTAGTTGCCTACTGATAATGACTATCGATTTGTGTAGTTTTGAGACCAGTTTAGAAAAATTTTCACATTTTTTGCTTCGCCGGTTTAAGTGACGGTGTACAATATTGAACACACTTTACCCTATAATTCCGGAACCGGAAGTCGGATCTGGATGAAATTCAGGAATTCCGTATGGGACCACGAGACCTTTCATTTGAATCTAAGTTTGTGAAAATCGGTCAAACCATCGCTGAGAAAAGTGAGTGAGATCCATTTTGGTACATATGACCACTATTTCTGGTACTTCCGGAACCGGATACCGGGAACCAGGATAGCCGGAATCGATTTGTTTAGTTGCCTACTGATAATGACTATCGATTTGTGTAGTTTTGAGACCAGTTTAGAAAAATTTTCACATTTTTTGCTTCGCCGGTTTAAGTGACGGTGTACAATATTGAACACACTTTACCCTATAATTCCGGAACCGGAAGTCGGATCTGGATGAAATTCAGGAATTCCGTATGGGACCACGAGACCTTTCATTTGAATCTAAGTTTGTGGAAATCGGTCAAACCATCGCTGAGAAAAGTGAGTGAGATCCATTTTGGTACATATGACCACTATTTCTGGTACTTCCGGAACCGGATACCGGGAACCAGGATAGCCGGAATCGATTTGTTTAGTTGCCTACTGATAATGACTATCGATTTGTGTAGTTTTGAGACCAGTTTAGAAAAATTTTCACATTTTTTGCTTCGCCGGTTTAAGTGACGGTGTACAATATTAAACACACTTTACCCTATAATTCCGGAACCGGAAGTCGGATCCGGATGAAATGCAGGAATTCCGTATGGGACCACGGGACCTTTCATTTGAATCCTAGTTTGTCAAAATCGGTTCAGCCATCTCCGAGAAAACCTAGTGAGATTATTTGACACATACACACACACACAGACATTGCTCAGCTCGATGAACTGAGTCGAATGGTATATGACACTTGGCCCTCCGGGCCAATTTTCACTAGTCGGTTTTTCAAGTGATTGCATAACATTTCTATATGAGAAAAGCAAAAAACTACAAGGATCAGCCCCATGTGGTTGTTCGAGCCATTGATGTGGAACAAGGCAACCAAAATTTCTAACGATCTACAATCAAACAGTTCAATCAATCGTCACACTTTTAAATCCGCAATTGCACGAGAGTCTGCTTAGGTTTAGGAGTCCTGATTAGGAGCCAACACCGAACATTGTTTGTCTTGATTTGTATTCGTTTTGTAGCCGACGAAATTACGCCAATATCTCAAATGTATGCAATTATATCTTTGTAAATATTTGCGATACGGATTTCGATATTTAAGCTTCCCTTCGCCAAACTTGTGTTCAAGTTTTGTATGCAAGCAGTTATTTTTACAGCATTAAGTTTCTCTACCATTCTGCGATTTCGGTTGAAGCGATAAACTTTTTCTCATTATCAATCGAGTTCATCTTATATAAATTAGAAATTAATTTGAAGCACTCGAAATTTACCCTAGGGTAGTTGTCAATTTCTCAGGCGAAACGACATAACATGGAATTTCATCCGAGCTTGCATAACACAAGATCGGACATACCAATTAAAGCTTCAAATCGTTTTATGACACTTTTTGTCTTGCTGTCTAGCAACAACCTTCCTCTAGCATGCTACGCGTGGGACTGAATCGTTAGCTATAATTTCGCTTCTATTTATAGATTCGCGTGTTTCCAACAGCTTCGCTTTAGCATCGATTGACCAATCAGAGCGCTGCTTTCCCTTTGATATGTCGCTTACTCCTTCGAAACCGTCGTCTATGGCAGGGAAATTCGGTATGCCGGAGAGTTTTTGCAGACAAAATAAGTCACTGCTAGCTATTAAAGAACATTTCTATGATACACAATTAAAAATACATGGCAATGACCATTTAAATCAATTCGTAAAAATATTTCTAAACAAATGGTGACATAATATTAATAATTAATACAAAATTGACTGAGCTGTAATTGTTCAAAACCTGACCACATTTCTACGTGTATTTTTATTAAGTTTCTAATTTGTACCCCTATATAGAAAATAAAAATGTGTCCCACATTTAAAAAATAACACCCTTCCATTTTTTTCTTATTTTTTACTTATATTATGACCTTTCAGAAACCGCATAGCGTATATTTTTATCGATCTTGCATCTAATGAATATTGATATTTGAAGCTTGACTATTTTTTGATGAAAAAACAATCATAACTTTTTATTGATTTAACTCGATCAAATGAAAAGCTAGAGAGGTGTTTTTTTCAGCAAAGTTGCTTAAAATAAAATTTCCTACAACATTATTGTACAACAAAATCATTTTTGAGTTCAATTAAGAAAGTTAGATTTCAGATTTCAATCTAAATAAGAACCACCCTAATAACTTGTTTCATCAAAAGGAGCGCCATTTGATTACAAACAACTTTTGTACAAAAAAATAATATTTAATAGTGAAAATATTTTTATCACGCTAATTTCCCGGCCGTAGGGCAATGTGTTTTATGGTGTTTTAGAGAGCTATTTTCACGCTTCTGAATCTGATTTTCTCAGAAACGGTGACGGATATCAAAAAACCCAACTGTGACAATCTCTTAGAAAATTAGTTTAGATTATTCTGTGAAAATTTCTGAATGATTCATAGACTTTAGCGGTCGGGAAAGTTTTTTTTTCTGTAGGAAGAATTGCATAGCTGAAAACGCCGTCTATCAACTTGTTCGTTGAATATCTCGCCTTTAAAGGCATGCATCAAAAATCTTTTCTGGCAATGTCTAGATCATTTAATTTAGATGCGATAAGTGCATAAAAACATAGGTGTTGACGAGATAAAAATGAAGTGAATGTTATTTTTGTGAAGGTAAGTCGCTTTCTTTGGCGGCGCCATTGTTTCTGCTCTTGTTTCCTGGTAACGTAACGAAACATGAGAGAGAAAGTGGTGTAATGATACCGTTCTAACATTACTCATAACATCATAAATATTACTGTGGAATTCGCCAAAACAACTGTTCATTGAATAAAAATAGGAAAGTTTGTTCGGACTTAATCTAACAAACTCTACAAATCCTTTTTACCCTGTAGTTCCGGAACCGGAAGTAGTATTCACAACAAATTTGGGAATTCTGTTTGAAACTGTAAAACTTTTCCTTTGAACCTATAAGTTTGTGAAAATTGATTTGGCCATTCCGAAAAAAGTGAGTGAGATCCTTTTTGCAGTTTTTGATAACTATTTCCAATTCTTCCGAAACCGGATTCAGATGACCGGAATAGCCGAAGTTGGTTTGTTTGCCAGCAACAATCATGACCTACAAATTGGAACAGTTTGGACCTAGTTGAACCTAGACTTACTATATCATGCTCTATTTCGATTAAATCAATTAAACGAAATCTAACAAACGAAGCGAACTTGTGTTTCTGTCACTTCTGCATATATAAGTCAAGCTAAACAGCATGAATCAGCAGCATAGAACATGTAGTAGGATTATTACTTTTATTATTAATATTTTTGACATCATTACACCACCGGCACGATATTACTGCACTACCGGATGTGAGAATTTCAATTTTTTTCGAATAAATTTGAATTCATTGACGTTCGTTTATTCTTTCGGTCGTACTGATCATAAAATAGCTATAGCTTTTATCAACCTTGTGTCTTTTACCAATACCACACACCAGTAGCAGACATCCGTAACCGTTTCGATTGCTTCATAGTGTGCACGAAATAGAACAAAGCACGCATCGTTTGTTTTGTGTTTTCTTTTTCTTTCGGTGTGGTACATATTGTCAATCTATAAGGCGATTTGAAAACTTTGACACTCATCGCCTTGTAACTGCGGAACCGTAAGTCGGATCCGGATGAAATTTCACAGTAGCTTTAAATATAATATGAACTTTAATTCAAATCAAGATTTGTGAAAACCGGTCCAAGCATCGCACATAAATCGAAGTGAGTTCTATTTTCAAAGTTTTTCTAAACCACTTTCGATGCTTCCGGAACAGGAAAAGGGGGTACCGGTAGGGCCGAATTAAGCTTTAATGCTCACAAACTAACAATCTCTGCAAACTAGAAGAATTTATCAGACATGTTTATGGGATTCGTACCTGTTTTTGACTATCATTCGTGAAACAATACTAATGAAATTGATAACAGTGATGTCCGAGCTCAGCATACGAGCTGCTCTATACCTGCAGTGTGTGCCTATTAAGCTCGTGTGTTGTGCTTTTCAAACCAGACTCATGAGCGTGTGCTATTTGTGTACTCCTCCTACTGACAAGAGACAATGCAAGAGCGGACACTGTGTGCTTAAAAATTATATTATATTATTAAATAAAATAAAAATAAAACGGACACTCAAATCAGCACATGAGCTAGCTCCCCATTCCAGCTCATGAGCCAGCAGATGAGCCAGCATCGCGAGCTGGTTCTTCGAAGCATACGACTCTCGATCTAGTAGCAACACGGCTCACGAGCGTGTGCTTCAGACTTCGTGTGCGTGTTTTTGAGAAGACTTTATGAGAGCTGGCTCGTGTGCTGGGCTGATTGATAATTTTACACTTATCACACTTTAGTTCAGGAACCGGAAGTAGAATTCGGATAAAATGTTCTAATAATTTTTAGAAAACTATGAGACCTTTCATTTGAATCTTAGTTTGAACAAATCGGTTGAGCCGTTTCAGAGAAAATCGAGTGCACATATTTTCTCTAATTTTCACTCATTACTATGTAACTCCGGAACCGAAAGTCGGATCCAAATGAAACCCAATAGCAGGCTATGGGACCGCAAGACCTTTTATTTGAATCTTGTGGAAATCAGTTCAGTTTCGGTTAATGAGTTGTTACCTTTCTCACATAGGAAGGTTACGCAATCGCTTGAAAAAACGATTAGTAAAACTTGGCCCGGAGAGCTGAGCAATGTCTGTGTGTGTATGTAACAAATAATCTCACTAGGTTTTCTCGGAGATGGCTGAACCGCTTTTGACAAACTTATATTCAAATGAAAGGTCTTACGGTCCCATACCAGATTCCTGAATTTCATCCGGATCCGACTCCCGGTTCCGAAGTTATAGGGTAAAGTGTGTTAAATATTGTACACCGTCACTTAAACCGGTGAAACAAAAACCGTAAAAAATGTTGTAAACTGGACTAAAAACCGTTATTCCCGATCTTAGGGTCAAATGAAAGGTTTTGTGGCACTACCAAAAATTATTGCATATTTTCGGACACAAAAAAATGTTTAAAAATGAATATTTAGGCTATTGTCACACTTTTCCTTTGGAAGCAATGGTTTTAAATTCTTCGGTAATCGTTTTTTCTTTTTCATTCAAAACAAACACTTTTCGATTTAGGATACATTTTCGTCTCAAAATTTACAGTTCGTCATGTTTCTGAATATCCACTAAACGATTCGTCTCACAACATGGTTACTGTTTCGCCCAATTACATTACTATTGAATGCTGGATGACTTCATAATTAGTAATGTTCACTTGCCACTTGTTTAATTAACGATTAAAAACTTCCAAAACTATCCGACAAGCAATAAAAGTCTTAAAAAAAATTGAGATGAAAGTTTTTCACATAGTTCACTTGATTGCGCTTTGTTTTCATCTCATTTGGTTTCGCAAAGTTGCCAAGTTTTCTCAAAACGTTACAAAACAAAAATTGATTCTCTTTTTCAAATTATCATAAAAAAATATGTTCTGGGTATCCGTAACATTAGTTTAATTATATTATTGATTTTAAAATTTCAATAAAACTGTTTCGGCTTCGAATATTACCAGAAAGAGCGTGTTAAATACTATTGAAATAACCGTTGTGGAAAATCTAGTAGCACTGGCAATCAAAAACTAATAGATACTCAGGGAGAAAAGTCTTTTTTTTTTACTTATGAACCTGTACAAATCTGTATTAAATTTAGAAAATCTGTATAAAATCTGTACTTTGATTTAAATCAGTATGCGAACGCAAAAATCTATACAATACAGATAAATCTGTATAAATGGCATCTCTGACTCTGCCTTTTTTTATAGAAGGACTAATGCCTAAACAGTAACAATTCTTTTTTTTTTGTTTTTATTTGAACTTCACCAAATTAAAATTACAGTAAAATTTTAAAATTAAAACGAGAGGTAACGAAAACGACCGAAGAATTTTTAAACGTCGAAATGATTCCAAACTGGTTCTAAAAATGTCGTGTGTTGTCTCATAGTTGAGTGTAATAGTGCAATATTTTGTTTTGATTGCTGTCGCCATTGCTAATTTATAGGATGAGTAAAAGACCAACGATAGGATGGATCAAGATCCATTGAGATGAAATTAGGAGCAGAGTAGTGAACACATCATGAATGTTTTTAGCTGCTTTATGAATATTAGTTTAATTTTGAAGAAATGTGAATCAATTCTCAATGTGAAGCAAGGCGAATGAAGCAGAAATATGAAATAATTTATAGTGATTTTAGTGGCTAAATCGGGGTATTGGGCAACGTTTTTACAAATGAGATGAAATAGGGAGCCCTAGTTAATGCACAAACAATCCCTTGGTTTCTTTCAAAAATCGAAGAGAATTTTTTTTTAATAGAATACCACAATATTATACATGAGAAAGGCATAATCCACTAGGTGGATTAAAACAGGTTTTTTATATTCCAATAAATTTCATGTTTCCAATGAATTGACATGAATTTTCAAATCACACAATATTATATGTTTTTGCACATAAATTTTTAGTGGATATAATATGTAAAATAAAAACGCGAAAATGAAACTGCATATTAATACATAATACGATAAAACTTCAGAACATTTTCCGCAGCCGGCTGACCAGAGCCATCTACACATGATAATATTATTCGAATGATTACTGATGACCTATTTCTTCTAACAGATCGGCTGAAAAGTTCGTATCGTTTCTATGAGAGGGCGCCACTAGAATTAAATTCATACCATATTCAGTTAGTACCAACCTTCAAAAGATACGTGTATAAATTTGACAGCTGTCTGATTATTAGTTTGTGAGATATTGAGTGAAGCTACTTTTGTTATTGTGAAAAAAATGGAAAAAAAGGAATTTCGTGTGTTGATGAAACACTACTTTTTGATGAAAAAAAGTGCCGCCTATACCAAAAAATGGCTTGATGAGTGTTATCCAGACTCTGCACCGGGCGAAGCAACAATTCGTAAGTGGTTTGCAAAATTTCGTACTGGTCATATGAGCACCGAAGACGATGAACGCAGTGGACGTCCGAAAGAGGCACAAAATGATTTTCAATGACCGTAAAGTGAAGTTGATCGAGATAGCTGACACCCTAAAGATATCAGAGGAACGTGTTGGACATATTATTCACCATCAACAGTGACAATTATAGGGTGATTTTTTAAGAGCTTGAGAACTTTTTTAAACAATAAAACGCATAAAATTTGCAAAATCTCATCGGTTCTTTATTTTAAACGTTAGATTGGTACATGACATTTACTTTTTGAAGATAATTTCATTTAAATGTTGACCGCGGCTGCGTCTTAGGTGGTCCATTCGGAAAGTCCAATTTTGGGCAACTTTTTCGAGCATTTCGGCCGGAATAGCCCGAATTTCTTCGGAAATGTTGTCTTCCAAAGCTGGAATAGTTACTGGCTTATTTCTGTAGACTTTAGACTTGACGTAGCCCCACAAAAAATAGTCTAAAGGCGTCAAATCGCATGATCTTGGTGGCCAACTTACCGGTCCATTTCTTGAGATGAATTGTTCTCCGAAGTTTTCCCTCAAAATGGCCATAGAATCGCGAGCTGTGTGGCATGTAGCGCCATCTTGTTGAAACCACATGTCAACCAAGTTCAGTTCTTCCATTTTTGGCAACAAAAAGTTGAAATGAGCCTCATCGCTGAACAAAATTTGTCGATAAAAAAGCGGATTTTCCGAATGGACCACCTAAGACGCAGCCGCGGTCAACATTTAAATGAAATTATCTTCAAAAAGTAAATGTCATGTACCAATCTAACGTTTAAAATAAAGAACCGATGAGATTTTGCAAATTTTATGCGTTTTATTGTTTAAAAAAGTTCTCAAGCTCTTAAAAAATCACCCTGTATATAGCGTTATTAGAGCGTTTGAAGGACGAAATTTACAAAAAAAAAAACGGCCTCATTTGAAGAAGAAAAAAGTTTTGTTTCATCAAGACAATGCACCGTGTCACAAGTCGATGAAAACCATGCTGAAATTGAACGAATTGGGCTTCGAATTGCTCCCTCATCCACCGTTTTCTCCAGATTTGGCCCACAGTGACTTTTTCCTGTTCTCAGACCTCAAGAGAATGCTTGCTGGTAAAAAATTTAGAAGCAATGAAGAGGTAATCGCTGAAACTGAGGCCTATTTTGAGGCAAAGGACAAATCGTACTACAAAAATAGTATCGAAAAGTTGGAAGATCGCTATAATCGCTGTATCGCCTCTGATGGCAATTATGTTGAATAATAAAAACAAATTTTGGCAAAATAATGTGTGTTTTTATTAAACGATACGAACTTTTCAGCTGTTAGTGACCCAATCACGTATGCAGAAGGAACATCGGTTTTTTGAATAGCCACAACAGCATTGAACCGGCAATGTGTTCCTTGCCAAGTAGATCTTCATTGACACTTCATTAAAATCTACAATAGTAATTAAAATCTGCAGAAGTAATATAAAATGTTTAGAAATCTTCGGAAATTTTTGACTGCTTCTAGAATGCTCTGAAATTTTTACAACTTAAGGAATCTCATTTTTCTCATTGCAAATGGAAAACAATTTGAATTGGTTCAAGCATCCAAAATTTTCTGAAGTCAATCTAAACTGTCCGATATCTTGATCTAAGCCCGAAGTCCGGTATCCGACTCCCACAAACGACACGTGGCTCCGAAACACCACACCACATATCATAATCAATTATTCGTGGCCGAACGTATAAACTATGTAAAGAATGCGACCCGTCGTCTAAAAACCAATAAAAATTTGGATCTCTCGCCACGGAACATTATTATTTCGGTGTCAAAAACGCTGAAAGCCCCATAACGATCAAAAACCCCACTCAGGTCACCACACGGCACATAATCTCCCGCCTCGCCGCAGACAGTAAAAAAAAAACAACACAAATTCCCTCGGATGATAAATAGCCTAGAATAAAGCCTACGGATCGAGTCTTGGACCTCCTCCGCCGCCACCGCAGCCGCCGAGGTTGATCTCGACGACGGCAACGCAGTCGGTGTGGCAGTTAGCGAGACGGAGGGCGACTCTAAGCGGATCTTCTTTTTTTTACAATCCGTAGCGAGGTGAGGTCCGAAAGGAAAATAATCGATCTGTGCTAGGCGTTCAGGCTGCTGGGTCCGCAAGAAAACGGGGAACTGGAAACCGAGGTCTTTAGCTTGGGCGGCAGGGATGTGATAAAATTTCTGATCTGTTCTGTGTTTGATGATTCTTAGAACTAGATTCTAAAGATGGTCACTCAAATCAAGCGAGTTCATCCCTGGACTACCGTGTAAAACTAGCGAATAATGCAAAGTGAAATACTGAGGCTGTTCCCAGTTGTACGCTTATTAGATCTAGCAGGTACCAACTCATCTGATGACGATGATTTTTTTTTTCTACTACTATCCTAAGAACTTTGCGTTGATTGCGCTCCTTGAGCTGGGTTTTCGTTCGTTCGATCATCTTTACATCGATCTCTCGACAGTATTGTCCGGCAGGCACTGCTTCTTAGGGTCATCCCATTCATGGCCTCTGTGTGTATGTGTGTGTGTGTGTCCGTTCCCCGGGTCGGAATGGAAGCGTCGGAGATTTATGCCTGTTATGCGCGATCGATTCCTTCCTTCCCTCCCCCGGGTATCTGCGCATGTGAGCGCGCACGACTTCGGACTTCTTCCAGACCTTCCACCAGATATTCTTCCAATTCTTCTTCGCGAGAAGGTTGTGGCCCCGAGATTGATTTCACAGTTCGTGGTTGGCTGAAGAAATTAGATGTACCGTTTTATGTTTGTTCCATAACCTTGATGGGATTAGAATGTGTTAAGTCGAAACGCGTTTTCGTCTAGCTGTTCTTTTTTTCTTTTTCTCTTCTCCCCCTCTTGTTTTTCACCCGGTCAAAGCGACGGTCACTCATCTTCCGTCCGTGAAGACTACGTTGCTGTTGATGATGATGATGATGATGACAAAAGTCGACGGCTATGTTGGGAAATGGTTGCGCTAGTTGATGATTTGAAAGTGCGTAAGAAAGAGGCACCTAATCGGTATTTTCTATCGGGGAGTTCCATCTCACTTGTCGGATCTTGGACAGTAACTGAATAAACGAATGTTTCCACGGGACGGGGATTCCGTGGGACCGTGGGACAAGTGTGTAAGCGGTCGGTGGCCGGCGATGAAAATCAAGTTGTTTTGATGCTGGATTTAAAACCCGCCCGCCTATCTGGGACAATGGCCCTTTCGGGCTGAGAAATTGATTTTGATAACATCGCCGCTACACTCGGCGAATAAATGATGTGCAACCGTTAGTTAGTTTGTTTATTTGCCACAACTTGCCGGGATCGTTTGGGATGCTGGACTGAAGTTGTGCTATTTATGCCACATCTTATTGCCTCATTGTTCATGCTGTGGGTTAAACTGGTTCTGTTATTATGGTTATTGGACACATTAAACATTCGTGCAGTTGGAAAATTGAGTCACTCACAAGCTACCAAGCCGTAGTAACAGTTCAATATGGACTGCTAATGCTCTGATGAATTGCAGACGAAAACAAATTTAGTTCAACAAATTTCTAAAAATTTCGTATGATTTCAGAATTGTTTAATGTCTTTCTCATATTCCTCATATTCTCGTAAATATTATTGTGGTATTTAACCATTTCACTGAATCTTGTTAGACCGATAAACAACTTGTGCTGCGGATTGGAACAGTTTCTAACAAAAGCTAGTAGAATTTGTCTTTATTTTGTCTAAACGATAATTTAAATTTTTTTTACACTCACTTCACTCTGCATCTCTGGAATCGGAAGACGGATTCGGGTGAAATTCAATTTTTGAACACCGTATAACCTTTCATTTAAACCTAAGTTTGTGATCAATATTTTTTTATCTTTCGTCTTTGACTCATCAGTGCAGAGCATCTCTTAAAAAAAATGAAGTGAGTTCCTTTTTAAAATTTGGGACATTTTGTCATGGTATTCCAGGAACTGAGCAACGGAATATTCGAAATCAAGTTAGACTGTAAGACTTATGAGGCTAGTTTAAAGAAGTTTATTCGCCTTTGCATGGGCATGTTTAGAAACACATTACATTAAATTAATTATTTATAACCTATCACACTCTAACTCCGGAACCGAAGGTCGTTTCCAAACAAAATTCAAAAGCTTCCTAGTAGTTTTTAGAACATTTCATTTAGGGTGGTAAAATTCGGTTCCAGTTGTTAAAAGCCGGTTCAGCTGAGTGTATTGAGTGGATATTTTTTACAATACAATAAAACTCAAAGTATGACCTTTCATTTGAGACTAAGTTTGTGAAAATCCGGATACAACTTCGAGACAATTGATTGATATTATATGTCACACACACATATATACGGTAATTCCATTAGAAAAAAAAATTCGTAATATTTGGTATAATTGTTCTTAATCGAAAAATATGTCGAAGTATGAATTAAGCGCAGAATGGCATTTTTTTGCTATATCTCTTGGAAAAGGTTCTCAAACGAATGGCGAAAATAGTCAGTCTTGCTCGCGACTATGTAAATATCATAACAACCCCCGAGAGTTAGTTAAACAAACTGATAAAAATATTACGAAAATGAATGTTTGCTACATATTCACTGAACAGTAAGGAGCTATCCACATACATTTGTGTTGTACGCTTGTATTTGTGATGGTTTTTTTATGCTCAGATCACAGCATGCTGTGCGTTTGGCTGTCAGCTTTCGTTTGTTTACTTGTCTGTGCGGTTGAAATTCTGCGTTTTCAAAATATCGCGTACTAAAAAGGAAGTGAAAATTGAACTTCTGGGCACATGGCTAAGTGAGAAGGGATTACTATGCGAAAATTGAAGGAGCGGATTGTAATTCATCATGTCAGTGTTAAAACCATCATCATCTAGTTTGGGGAACACTATTCTTTGAATGAGCTACCAGGAAAACCCGGTTCTTCCAACCCGAAACTGGACCTGAAAGTGGTATCTCTAACCATGAAGGACAAATCAATGTCAATACGTGATTTGGCTAAAAAAGCAAGAACGAGTGTCGGAATGATCCAGTGTATCAAGAGGCGAAATCACCAGAAGACCTACAAAACAGAACAAGCGAGCAGCAACAAGGCCCCGGAAGAAGTATTCGCGGCTTTTGCAGTGTCCGAAAGCATGTGTTTTGATGGCCGATGAGACTTATGTAAAGGAGGATTCAAAAAACCTTCCAGGTCCACAATTCTTTACTGTCGTCGTTGGGGAGGATGTGAGCGATGCGGACAGGTCGATTCAAGTGGAGAATTTCGATCGAAAGGTACTGATATGGCTAGCAATATGTTCCTGTGGTTTGAAGTCAATTATTTTTTACACTACCGGAACTATAAATGCAGATATCTATCGATATGAGTGTCTCCAGAAGAGATTGCTGCCTTTATATAAGAAGCATAGTACACCTCCACTGCTTCGGTCGGATTTAGCGTCGGCTCACTATGCCAAAACCACTCTCAATTGGCTTGCGGAAAAGGGTATAAATTTCGTTGAGAAAAATATCAATCCACCAAATCGCCCTCAGCTTCGACCCATCGAACGTTACTGGGCAATCGTGAAGAGGGTTTTCAAGAAGACTGGTAAGGCAGCTGGGAACATGCAGGAGTTAAAAAAAATTTTAGCTCAAGCGTCCAAAAAATACGATGCAACACTTTTTTTCATAAATACGTTCATTTCTTAAGGCAGTTTACATAAGTATTTCTTCGCCGTAGCATCACTTTTACATAAAATTCTTATCCTAATATAATTCTAAAATTGTCACAATGATTTAAATTTATTAAAACATATTCCTCTTATTACATAAATATCATCTTAGGTAATTCGTCATTAATTATGAAATCTACACGGAAATATTACTTGAACCATACGATTAACTTCTATAAATTACAAAATAAACTGTTATTTTTAGACATTTTGTTGATAATTTCATAAACTATTTCGAGTTTGTTTGTATCATTGCATAATTTCTATTCTAATTTAGCTATTGGTTGAACTCATGGAGGCAGCTGGAATCAGAACTAAGTCTTAAAAGAAGCGTTTATTAAATTGAAACTCCAATTTTCTTAATGAAATGATAAAAAAGTTTCATGTATGGAAGGTCACGACAAGCAAGAATGTCGCGAACTGGGACATTGGATAGTCTACCTTGGGTACGCAAGGAATTTATTAGTTGAGATCTTACATCACGATACTCCACGCATGTCCAAACGACATGATCAATATTCCGATAACCTTCTCCACAAGCACAATGATTAGTCTCGGAGAGCCCAATTCGAAGGAGATGTGCGTCTAACGTGTAGTGATTGGACATGAGTCTGGACATCACACGAATGAAGTCCCTACTCACATCTAGTCCCCTGAACCATGTTTTTGTCGATATTTTCGGAATAATTGAGTGCATTCACCGACCCAGATCATCTTTATCCCAGCTGGTAAGTGTTCTTTGGCGAGACGCGCTATAGAATTCGTTGAAAGCAATCGGTCTCTCATAAATTTCTCCCTCAATAGCACCACGTTTGACTAAACTATCGGCTTTTTCATTGCCTGGAATGGAGCAATGAGCCGGGACCAAGACTATAGTGATTAGATAATTATTGTTCAATATGTCGTTCAGACACTGTTTTATTTGTGGAGGAATTACTTAAATTTCATCCGGTTTTCATTATGCTCAAGTTTAACCTCGTACAATAAAGGATCAATTTTTAGTTTGAATAAAATATCATTTTTTATCATAATTTGAAAGAAAAATTTGTGGATAGCTTATTTTTGATACACTCCTTACAGTGAAATAACCGAAGAACTCGAAGAACTGTATAATAACGTCATAACAATATGTGGCTCTCAGTATTTTCACAAAGTAGAGGCGAAAAGGTATTATAATTCAGAAAATTTAACAAAAGTAATTTGCTTGAAAAGAAACAATACAAACGTTGATTTTTTTTCAGTATTTGGTTTTTATAAACTTGACAAATGTCGGAAAACCATCCTTACAACACTTTTCTGTGGGATTTGTCATGTTTGACTACAGCCATTTAAAAAAATTAGTAAAAATAGTCCCTTTTCGAAAGACAGTCTAGATCATTTTTGGAAAAAAATACAAAACATGCAAATTGTTTTTTTTTTTGTGACAAAGTCACAGCAAGTTCCATTAAAATCCGAGAGGGCGCTGCCAACTCTGAATACGATTTAGCGAGAAATTCGTCATTATGTTGTTGTATTTAGTACAGGGTTGCGCAAAGAAACCTGACACATTTTATGCTCCCATCACACTGGAACCAAATAAGAAAGTGAAAAACCGAACACGGTGTCCAGTAGTTTTCCATCACGGAGCACTGGAGTGTCGCTCATCGTCGCGTATTTAGTTGTTGTTCTTCAGTTTTGTAAGGAGTGTATCGATAAGTAGTTAGCAACATTCAAACAGTTATTGCTCTGAAATGGCTTAATTTTTTGCAGCATGTTTTGCGGTGACATGTTTGTTTACATGTCAATAACAGCTACGCAATCGATTGGTTTCGGTACGGTTTATCGTTTCAATAATGAGTCGAATTGATCCGGAAACGCGAAAGAAAATTCTGCACACTTGGTGCTCAGAAAGTGGTGTCACGTACAACGAAATTGCAAAACGGGTGAAAGTGCACCAAACCAGTGTCAAAAATATTATCGAGAAGTTCGGTAAGACCCTTTCCATGAAGGATTTGCCCCGATCCGGTAGGAAAACGGGTCCCAGCCAGCCCGGCAGTGGTTGAGTACATCAGGAAAAACCCTTCGGCGTCGACGCGGGATTTGGCCAAGCAGCATCGGGATGATTCAACGGATCAACGTTCGGAACTCCCTGAAAACGTACAAGAAAAAGAAGGTGCCGAAAAAGTCCCTGGTACAGCAAGTTCAGGCCAAAACAACAGCGCGAAAACTGTATAACCGGATTCTACAGAATAAAGACGAATGCATCCTGATCGATGACGAAAACTACGCCAAGGGGTAGAACCTCGAGCGCTTCCCGGACCGCAATATTATACGAAATCGGTGTACCAGAACCTGGACGACGCTGACACCACGGTGGCGATGGAAAAGTTTGGGCAGAAGATGTTGGTCTGGCAAGCAATTTGTACCTGTGGTTTGCGGTCGTCGATTTTCTTCACGAAGTGCACAATTAACGCCAAGGTGTACGAGGAAGAATGTTTGAAGAAGAGAATGCTGCCACTGTACAGAAAGCATAAGGCTCCTCCTCTCTTCTGGCCGGATTTGGCTTCAGCCCACTACGCCAACTCTGTTCTACAGTGGTTGTCAAAAAATAATGTACAATTCGTGGAAAAGGACATCAACCCACCGAACTGCCCTGATCTTCGGCCAATTGAAAGGTATTGGGCAATTATCAAGCGGCACTTTCGGAAGGAAGGTACAGTGTCCCAAAACATGCAGGAGTTCAAAAAAAAACTGGACAGCTGCCACCAGGAAAGTCACAAAAGTAATTGTGCAGAATTTAATGAAGAATGTCCAAAGTGCGAGCGTTTCACAGAAACTAGGATTTTCTTCAATATAATCAGTGAAATGCATAAAAATGTAATTTTTCTACAATATTTCGAAAACTGATGTCAAAATATGTTTTTTTTTCGCTTTTTTATTCAATAATCAATGTTGCTAACTACTTTTCGATACACTCCTTATGAATAATTAACATTTTCTAATCACACGTTGCATTCGACGTTTCACTTTCATTTATACACAAAAAGCTATTGCAAGAAATGCTGCAGACGGTTTTCATGAAAACAAGTTGACAATTTAAAGTCACATTAAGGGTTTTAACACACTTCAGCAATAGGACGTCAAGGTGATATAATTGACCTAATTTTTGCGTTTCAAATGAATTATTACATACAAACCAATTCGCACCCTCTCATTCTGCTATTAAAGCAGCAGGCGATAGCACCCAGTCGACACCGTTCTACTGACCAAATGTCTTCATCCGACATACGGGAAGGCATGTGATAGGAACTGTTGAGCACTTAGTTTCTCTCACCTTTTGACGACCTTCGGGTAAAAAATATGCGGCTGTTTTTTTTTTATTTAAAAGATATTTTTATTCAGGCCTATTTGCGTACAAGCTTAACGTGGCCGATTTTTTAAATTATTTTTTTTGAGTTGGATCTCGTTATCACCCTTTTTCTAGGGGAAGAGGAGCTTCCATCTCCCTCCTGCGAGGTTTGAGGGGCACTTCGTTCGTGGTTCATCTCGTCATCCATTGCCGCATCGATGGTATTGTTGTTGGTTTTCTTTGCTAGTTGCTGGAGATGCACCTTGTTGTACATTGGTTGCAATTGCTGGTTGGTTGGATGGTAAGTTGTTAACTGTAGCCTGTGTACTTTGTTCTACAGGGGATACGTTGGATGGTTTCGTTGAACAGGATGCTTCACTGTTGTTGGTGACTGTCACAGGTGTACTGGGGTTGCTTGGAGTTGGTCCTTTGGTGTAGTTGTCTCCTTGTCCAGTTTATCACATGGCTTACCGCAGTGAACAGCTTTTTGACAATATTGACATGTGGCTATCTGATTGTCATAGGTAACAAGTGATTTGCACGGGATTCTTGTATCCTGACCGAATGTCACATAAGAAGGTATAGGCCTCTTCTCACGCAAATGGCGTAACAAACGTACGCCATTTAGAATACCGGGGAAAATTCTTCTACTTTTCTTTTTCGATAGAGAGAATTGTATTGGGACAAAGTTTTGCGAATATAAGGATCGATGACGCTTGAGGGAAGATCATGCACACGCACTTCTATAGCACTATCTTCCATATATACTGGAATGTTGTACTTGATATTTTCATGCTCAACATAGTGCACATTGTTATTGTCTTTTGCGAATTGAATTGCATCCAACTCTTTATAGAACTGAATATAAACAACATTGTTGGTCTTATTGCATTTTGAAGTAAATGCACACGTTTAATGTCAAGATGCATTTGCTCCTTAAGCAAACCTTCAAGTTCTCGTATCGAAGGTCGAATTTTGCACTGCCTGAAGTCAACAACAATTGTATTCTTTCGTACCGGCGGTAGCTTTTGTTCGTTTGGTTCACTCATTTCGAGATCGTTCTATTGTTCACTACACAATACTGTACTTGGATGCTTCTGTCCCGAACGTAAGCGGTTCTGTTTTATCGACTGACTTGGATGAGATGTGAAAGTGAACTGATGCGGCTATTTTATTCAGCATTAGAAACCGACGGATTATGAAGAAGTGTCATAATGATGAGCGGCGAAATGGGTTAAAAAGCAAAATTCTCGTTATTAGGCCCAAAACGAATCCTTTACTGGTTGTGGAGTAGTTCTTCCGTTAATTTTAAATGTTCTTTAAACTCACGGACTACCTCGGCGAGACATGTCGACCTACCGAAGAAGCCAAGGGATCGAAACCAAACGTAATTGATGCGTTTGTGCCGAGCGCGGAAGGTAAAAATGGCCACCTAACAATGTGAAACAAGATCATCATCGTACCAGCCAACTGTTTACCCAAACTAAGCTGATTTTTCCGAGTATATTTGCGATAACTATATATTTAAAACAAACTTTATTCAGTTTTACCAAATACATCTTTGGACTCAGTACCATACAATCAAAAATATTCCACATGTTTCCCCGAACCCTGTTAATCGTTTACGCGTAATAAAGTTGTTTTGATCGTTTACTAATGTAAACCTGCGGATTAGTTTCGGCTGATCGTTTCCCCGTTGCCACTTTGAATATTTCACCTGGGGGCAAAACACAACACGTCAGGAGAGGTGACCAAAAACGGAGACCACATCCAAACATTCCCGTGGTGACCGGGGGCCTGTTATTTTCCCTTCTTTCATTCTTCCACACTGTCGTCGGTCGTCGATCACGAGTTCAAATTCTAGTCCAAGATTTCTACCGTGTGTGTGTGTGTGCTGATTATGATGCTCTTTTCTACGAGATGATGTTTCACTTTTGCCTACTTCGTTTGTTTGTCCGTTCGTGTCCGATCCAATCCGATGATCGATCCTCGTGGGTTTGACCGTACGATGACCATTTTTGAAGAGTTTGCCCACCTTCTCTCTCTCTCTCTCTCGTGGCTAAATTTTGTCCGGAGGTTGCCCAGCTTGCGCGCGTGGCTAGAAGTCATCTTTCGTCAAAACGAGATTTTCCAATATCTCGTTGAGGAGTGCGACATTTAAATTGTTCACTGGAAGGTTAGCCGCCTCTGATACCAGCGGATCCCGCAGCGGATGCCCAGCTCCATAAGTAGCGATGTTCTTCAAACAAGTTTTTGAGGCCCACATGTGCTGGCTGCTTTTTTTCTTCTCTTATTTTCGAGCTAAGAAATATTAATAATTAATCTATTAGGCTCAGCAGCGTGAATGATGTCATCTGTCATACGTTGCCGATCGCACTTTAGCACCTGTGTCTCTGGGGAGTTGAAAGGAGTTTTTTCGACACTCGAGGAATTTGAATGACAGGTAGGTAAGGTATTGACGAAATTACTCCTAACAGATATATTTAGCTTCGTCGTCTAGGTCAAAGCATTGGATGGCTTGGTAATTCATTGGAATGATTTAATTTTCGATTTACCGCATCCAAACAAAAAACAGCTTCCGATCTTCGGTTTGACTTCATTTGACCCCGATTTGTCAATCGAACTGCCGTTCCCTCCTCGTCGTACCCAATAACTAGTTCGAGTGTATTGGCAGTGACTCATTGCGTATTGGAAGCTGCGTCCCAAAAATAGACCGGTGACCCCTCACGAACTGGTTGTTCTCCCGAGACATCCGCTGCTGCTGGCGGGGCGAGATAATCGGAAATATCTCCATAGACGCGTATAATTTTAGAACAATTCCAGCCAGCAGAGTGCTTCCCGGTTCAACTGCCGGAATCGAATTCCGACCAATGATAGTTGCTGGGGCGCACAGACAGTAGCAAGTCGAAGAAAGTCGAGGAGAAAAAATGTTTTACCGAGGGTGGAAGTGCATCGGCACCGAGTCGAGTTGGTGGAATGTTCGGTGCAAGATGAAAATGACTATTTGTCTCGAGTGACAGGGGAAAAGATTCCCCTCCCCCCTGGCTCCCTCGCGCCCCGCCTAAAAACGATGCGCTTTCTTCGAGGTTTTGTCCTCTTAATTAATTTTTGTTAGTCAGCACGCTGGTAAAACCACGAACTGTTCCGTTTCCCCTTCTCTCACTTCCAGCAAGAGGAATCGACTTGTTAAAGATGAACAAGAATGTATCCATATTATGATGGTTCTGTTTATTTTAAGCCAACCGCCACATTTGGAAAACTAAACAACACTTTCGGGACGGCCGTTTGCTTCTTCTATCGAGACAGCTGATAAAATATTGGGACAACACATACTCGATGGGTTTCGGAAGCCTTTTTCGGTGACGTTGGTGAGCAGTTTAAAATAACTTCGAATAAGTATCGAAAATCAACCCAACTTGATACTGGAATCATGAAAACGAAGACACTTGATAAAGACTGTACTTGAAAATAAAATTAGACGCAAAATGGAATGCTGTTGCGAGGAATCCTCCGCATTTCCACATGCATCACCGGAAGGGATAATTTGGTCTGATATCTGATTATTATTGACATTTTTCTCTCTGGGCAGCCCGCTTACCGAGAATGTGCTGAAGTTTTATCGTCTTCGGTGTTGGTATACACTTCTTACTAAGAGACGATACATGCAAACGATTACTTTCCATAATATCATTCCGATATTGAATTCCCTTTAAATCACCCCGAAAAAAATGACTAATGAAATTTTTTGTTCAAGTGTTGGTAATTTGGTTCTATTCGATCATGGAGATTATTTTCCAAAAGAAACAGATTTTCTAAAAGTAATTGTGATATAAAAACATCGGTTGAGTCAAACAGAATTGTTAAAGTCACTATTTAAAAAGAAACGATTCGTTAAAATTAGTCGGAAATTCTTTATTTCTGCAATAACTTTTCCTGCGTGTAGGAAGTCAATCGAACGCTCTATCAACCATGCATCCTAGGAACTGAAAAATAAGATAAAACCGTACCTTCAATATTTGTATTATAATCTTATTATTAAACACTTGGCGTTAATTTTCAAAATAATGCACAGATATTCAAATAACTTCAAGTTTTTTGTTATGAAAAAAACGTGATTAATCCACCTAGCAGTGAGATGATACCTTTTTTTATCAATCTGCATGTGTTTTTTGCATGAATATTCTTCGGTTTTTCAGTTTTCATGACATTATTTTAATGACCGTCGATTTAGGCGACAATTTGATATTTTAATCACTCTTTACTCTTTAATGTCGAAACTGCAAATCGGATCGAATTAGAATCTAAAAGTGGGACAATCGAATAAACATTCCATGATATGTCGAAGTAAGTTCCACTTTAGAGTTTACGGTAATTTAAGGTGCTTCCAGAGCCGGTATTCAGGAACTAGCATAACCCAAACCGATTTGTATGGCCATGAATTGACTTGACGAATAAATTGCAATAGTTTTGAGTCCAACTTTGAAGCTTTTCGGGATTGTCATCTTCCATATCGGTTTGAAATTTAAAAATTCATCTCCCTATAATTCCAGAATCGGAAGCCAGAATTGGATGAAATTAATTAATTTTGAATGCGACTATAAGTTTATTGAATATTTAATTTTTGTTTCTGAAATTCGATTAGACTTTTTTTGAGAAAACGATTGAACTTTGTGAAACGATTCGATACTGAAACCGGAATTCGAAAATCGGTGTAGCCGAAGTCAGACAAATTCACCTGAGTAACTGTATAGTTTACATTTGTTTCAAAATGTTTGAAAATCAATGTAGACATCTTTGAGGAATCGTAGTACGAATTTAATTTTTGGGTGCCTTTCGAATCGAAAACTGAATATCACAAAAACTGAAATAAGATTATGAAAAGCAAGATGTTTCAAAGAATCTTAAAACTTTTCATTTAAATCTTAGATGATTCTCAGATTTCATTGGAATCTTAGATCGGTTCAGCCATCTACGAGAAAAAATGAGTTACACAATTTTAATTTCGTTTCACACATCATCCTGTAGTTCCGGAACCAGAGGTTGAAACCAAACATAATTCAGGAACCTTGTTAGGAAGCATACGACTTTTCATATGGATCTGAGTTTGTAGAAAACGGTTGAGTCATCTCCGAAAAAAATTGAGTGAAATTATTTATTTATTTATTTTTATTTTTTTTTTCGGACAGTAAATGGCAAACGACCTTTGCCTTTACTTTCTGACATATCAGAGACTCGGATGACTCGTATCTTTAAGATGCCTAAGTTCGACTCCTCTGGTAGAAGGTAAAAGTTTAGATACGAGAAGCCTTCTGCTTACTTAAATGACCCTTGTCACGTCTCACTTTTCCGCACTTTATCCTTCACATCCTTGCTCTTCCTTGAGTACTATGGCTCTATGATTTCATATTCTTTCTCCTCTTATAATCTCTAGTTAGTTTGATATCGTTAAAATACCGAAAAAATTATTTATTTTGAAATTATTATCCCACACGCATTAGCTGATCTCGACGAACTGATTCGAATGGTATATGGGTGTTATGTTCTTTCAGCATTTATTGCTCTAAGTAGTTTAATACAATGTTATTATGGAATTGCTTTCAACTCGAAAATTCTGGCATCATCTGGTTTACATATTCGAACGATTATGTTGCCAAAAACGAACCGTGCTAAAATCGGTCCGAGGCAAAATGTCATGAAAAAGGATGCTGTCTTCTTGGTACTTAGAAACAATTGTATGTAACAGTATAAAAATCGTGTTTTACGTTGCTCCCAAGCATTTATTTGCCATAGAGCGTTCAAAACTTCTACTGCTGGAATAGGGGGAAAAGCCACTTACACAAAAATTTCGATATCTCCGTTAAAAATGGACGGATTTTAACAATCTATGGCTTGCTGGATAGGTATTACCGTGCGGAATCTATGTCTGAAAACATATTCTGTTTTCAAGGTCAAATGTGACAGATACCAGTGTTGGTGATTGCCGAAAATTTCGCAGAAGTTTTATGTCAAAATTTTCAGTTTTTTGACAGTATCTGTCAAGGATGGCTTCTATCGTATCAAAGAACGTTCGCTGGCAACTCTTCCACGATTGAATCAGTGCTCTCAAAGAGAGTTGGAAATCATCGCAACAACCAAACCCGGCACGGCTCATTTAACATAGAATCGACACTAGTGCGAGAGCGAATTTCTCTCGATGACATTTCTGAGAATCAAAGGTTGGCACGCCGCTGTGGGGATCTTCTCTAAAGCAACAAACGGTCGCTTATTCTCGTTTCGCGATCCGGTTCAATACAGGCAGTTGATAATTTCGATAGAATCATTTTACTATTGCCGCTTATTCTAACTATGTGGATATAATCTTTGTATAAGTTGTGTCTATGAAAATGTATGTCAATGCTCCACACAAGGGTTTTGAAATATTGCAACCTAGTATGAGAAACATCAAGTTGAATCATCGATTCGATTTTCTGCGATAATTGTCAACTTGCGATTCTCTCTTGGGAAATTCCACACAGCAACGATCATTATCAGACTGTATTTTTTTTAAGGGCCGAGAAATACTCAGAGTATGAAGTGGAGCGAAGGAATGTAGAAAAATTCTCTCGCGGTTCATGCACTGAGAGACTCGAGTTCTTGTAGCATCTTCTACCGGATTGAAAATGTTGTATACAATATAGATAAAAATCGAGCAGCTTCTGTCAAATTTCCAGCAATCACCAACACTGGTTGAATGTTCACTAAAAATATTGAAAATTTTTTTATGGTCAATTTTTTCCTAAACATGTACTAAAATATTAATTATTTTAATAAATGTCTTGCCCCACCCTGTATATGTCAATCGAAATTCGTTGTATCTTTCAACCAAGGTTGTAGTTTTTTTTCAGCTGTAGGCTGTATAGAAACAAGAAGAAAAGTAAAAACTATATTTATTCAATACATAGTTTTGGATCAAGAATACCTTTCACCATACACTCCTCTGAAAATTTTGAACAAGGAATTTTGTTGTTATGTAAGAAGTAAGTATTTCTCGTGAATGAATATAACATGAATCATTGAAAACTATAACAAGGTTTTCTCAATGTCTATTTCATCTGACTTCATTGAAACATCTGATTTCAAATTTCATCAAATCAACAAAACGATACAAAAAAACAACCAAATGAAATTCAGAGATATATACTGAGAAATTTCGTCAGCCTTGCTAGAAATTGCTATTGATTTCTAATACTAGTTAAAATAAAGCAAAATTACACGCATTGTTGAAAGAGGTAGTTAACATCGATAGTTTAATTTAACTAAAATATTACTAAGCCACAGAATGAGTTTTGCTAAAATCAACTATCAACATAAGTCCAAACCAAAAAAAAAAGTTTTTGGTATCAATAACGATGTAAGTTACATTCAACATTTGTATTTAGATGTAGTCAAACTAATGCAAAATTCAACAAACATTGTTTCTAAATTTACTATTATTATTAATTGAAATCAAAACACCTTCTGTTGAATTCAACCATTAATGTTAATTGAAAACAACATTTTATTTTCCTAATTCAACTAAAAATTAGTGGAAAGTAACATATTTTTAGTTGTCCTAAAAATTAACTAATTAAAACCAGAAAATCAACCAATTTTGTCGCAAAAATGCTAATTTCGATCTTGATAAATTCCACCAATCGGTTTTTTTTTTTTGAGAACCGTTAAAATATTCCCAAAGGATTATGTGAAGCATTCCTCTACTGAGTACGCAAATCCACACTAAAACTACAATAACATTACCTGTTGTATTTTTGTCGTGAATACGACTTACTCTACTATGTGGCGCCTTTTCATAATTTACCCTGTGCAAAAATGGGTCGCGAATATCTCTTTTGTTATATTTGAGACAGCGGCATAACGTCTTCTTCATACCATCGGAAAAAAGGTTCAGTAATTCATGATCAAGTTTTCAGTAGTATGAAATATTTAAAAGCTAATTGAATATTTCGAAAATGTTTGGTATGAACGAGCATTAAGGTAAAATTCAGTGTCAAAATAAGGCGCGTAAAATTCCAAATACACAAATTGAACGAATCTTCGCACAATCGCGTATCGTCCAAAACCCGCACATAGAAATATTTCTCTACATTGTATACAACATCGTCAATCTGGTACATGAACTCGCTGCCTCTCAATGCATGAACAGTGAGAGGATTTTTTTACATTTCTTCGCTTCACCTCATACTCTGAGTATTTCACGATCTGTTCCAAAAGAGATACAGCTTTGCAATGATCGGCGCTGTGAAGAATTTACCAAGAGAGAATCGCAAGTTAACAATTATCGCAGAAAATCGAATCGATGTGTGGAGTATTCACAGAGATTTTCATAGACACAACTTATACAAAGTTTATATGCAAATGCTTAGAATAAGTGGAAATTGTAAAATGATTCTATTGCAATTAACCTCTACCCCTATAGAATCGGATCGCGAAACGAGAATAAGCGACCGTTTGTTGCTTCAGAGAGAATCCCCACAGCAGCTCGTGATGCTCAGACGAGTCATCGATGAAAATTGCTCTCGCACTGGTGTCCATTCTGTGTTCAATATCGATGATATCCCTCTATCTTTAATGGCACTGATTGAATCGTGTGAAGAGTTACTAGAGGCCGTTCTTTGATACCATAAAAGCCATCCTTGCTGAGAAGAATGTTCAAATTGGTAAGTTCAATGTCAACTTAAAATGTAAGCGTCGTCTCTCCAAGTCACGCCCTCCCCTTGGAAGATTTTTCAACATTAGGTTCCATGAACAATAGAGTACTTATTACATAAAAGTGAAAATAACTTCACTTTTTTTTTCAAATTTTGGGGCCTTCCCCACCTTTAGAAACCTCCTCCCTCCTTTGAATCCTAACCCCCTTGACACCACCCTTCTTTGAACCCTCGCTTGAACCCCCCCCCCCCCTATGAATGATTTCTGCGCACGGGCCTGACTTAGTCGTTTGACAATTCTGGTCTCCGAATACATAAATTCGAACAATTGATTATTGGGAGGGACGAAGTTCGACGGGTCAGCTAGTTTTATAATCAATAGCTATAAAATTTGCTCAAACCAAAGGACAATTACCGAAGTGTGGAAAACCATGTCAGTTTTAATCGTATTCACGTCATTCAGTTATGGCTCTGTCATTACCCACCCGTCTTTTTATAATATTAACTTTTCAATGTGCAAATCCTAATACTAGTTTTTAATGTGCAAATATATTCAAAATGTACAAAAGTCAAAAATGTGACTATGACTTCTTTAATTCTAAGAAGAAACCAGGATACATTTAATATAATTTTTATAGGCTTTTCGCTTGTCAATTACAAGTTAACTGATAATTTAAAAAAAAACAAACAGGACTAATTTCTAGAAACTTTCCATCAAACTAAAACAAACATACTTTCTCGACTTCGCGCTCAGACTTCAGTAGAGCTTTGCATTTTCTCACCGAAAAAAAATTCAATGAAATTGTTTAATTAAATCACTAATCCACAAAATTGATCCACTTTCCGCCCATTGAATCCGAAGCTCAGACTGGAATCAACCACAGTTCGGAGCAACAACGGATCGAAACCGCGAACCGAGGCGGCAGCAGCAGCAGGAAAACTCTCCGAATTCCGACAGACAGAAAAAGCTATAACAACAGCAAGCAGCATCATCATCATCATCATCATTGAAATCATTATCATCATTCTCCGATTGTCGCAGTCGCGCACCGTCCGATCGCCGTTTCGGTCGTCCAACATCGGAGCGATAAATAATAAGACAAAACAACACCAGCAGAACAGAATCCTCTGACGAGAAACAGCAACAAAAAAGAAAAAAAAAACGAAGTAAAAATCGCGTTCACACCGATATTGATTCAGGAGGCTGCCACGGAGCTCCGGCAGAGATCTTTTTTTTTCGTTGTTGCTGTCATTCTTCTCAGCGCTTTGAATAATCTAAAATCACAAGAAGACAATAAAAAGAGATTTAACACGAGAAAACAGAACAAGTTGCTCACCACGGTTGGAGTGCTAGGGAGAGTCTCCGGTGGTAGGAGGATGGGGGGGTTTAGGTGAGAACGAGACCAACAAAATATTGCAGATGATCCAAAACTCCAAAAGTGTCGACGGAGTGCGCCTGAAAATGTGTGTACAGTCGCAAAAAAGGGAAGAAGAGATAAGGAGGGATATCAAACAAGCGGAAAAACAACAAGAATTGAGAACACGGCGGAAAGAAAAACTCAACTGTACGAAACTCAAATATAGCAAAATAAGCAGCAGCAGCAGCAACAGCAGTGAGAAAAGAGTCATTTCACGTGATGGAAAAGGGGGAATGATGGGGTTTGGGGGGAAGCGAGAAGGAGGAAAAAAATATAAACAGTGTAAAACAGGGCTTTTCTCCCACCCAACGCTACCAAATCGACCTGCCAACTCCACCTTCATCTGCTCCAACTCCTTCTTCACCCGGTCGTTTTACTTTTCCACACCAAAACCTCTCATTTCCTCCCTACTCTCCGCGACTCTCCGGCTCGGAGAATACCGAAAAGGCAGCGAGACGAACAAACGACGACGACGATGACGACTTCGTCCAAAGGAGCCACTTTATACAGATTTTCTTATATTTTGATTATTTTTATCCATATTCATCTCTGCACTCTTGACTCTTCTTGGTCTTATTCCGGGCCTGTTGTGGCAGCCTGGTTGGTCGCTCTTGTCCATTCTCACGGTTACCAACACAGTCACACCACGGCAGAAGGCACCAGTTTCAAACCAAGGGCTACCAACACCAGGCCAGGACATTCGAAGCACACACTCGGCCTCGGTAAGAAAAATGAACTGAAAAACAATCGATCGTAGCGGGCAACATTCGTCAGCTAGTGGGTAAGACAAGGCAAGAATAAGCAAACGAGAGAGTGTGAGAGAGAGAGAGAGTTCCTCCAGAAGGCAAAATAGTAGCTAGCACCAAAGCGAACCGAACCGACCATCAACAGAGCGCAGCACCACCGCCGACCGATGAGACACAAACAGTTAGCCCGTAACCGTGATGTTAAAGCTAAGTGGAGAATAAACACTGCTCTAGTAGGGGGCAACCCCCGGTTCACGATCACCTAGCAGCATCGTGGAGGGTTCCGTCATAGTACATTTTGGATGGTACCAAATGGTTACATCATACGTAATCGTTAAAAAAAAATAAAAGAAGAGATTTCAATGTCAATAATCTGATTATGAATCTAAATCGACTGGCAGGATGGGAAAAATGCCTATTTTAGTAGATTCTTGTTTGTCATTCTCATACGGGCGTAAAACCACCATGGTTTCAAATAATTACAAGAGCAAAACTATTAAATTAGTTCTAATTTCAAACATGAATCAGAGCATCAACAGAGCATAACATGAATGTATCAAAATTATATCCAATCTTGGTATTTCTATCTCGATAAGTTGTAAATATGATTCCAAATTAGAAGCATGTCTGAATATTATAACAAGGGCTGTTAAATGTCAGATGAATGTCTGTATATCAGTTTAGTTAAATATACTGTTGAATGTCCCTTAAAATAGTTCAAATGCTTTGTTTCAATTAAGAGCACTAGTGCAGTTACAAACACATCCTTGAGTTGGATATCCGACAAGGTTTCTGGATCAGATTACCGAATCTGAGCCTGGATTCTTAAAAAAAAATTATGAATATTGACGCAGAATTCAGTGCTTACCTTATGATAAAAAAAGAACCGGTAACAGATGTTGTTGGGCGGCCAGGGATTTCATCATGATCCAAGCTTGTACGACCACCTTTGAAGCGTTTATACCACTCATATGCCTGTGTTTTTCCTAGACACGATTCACCAAAGGCCTTTTCTAACATTTTCAACGTTTCGGAACACTTAAATCCATTTGCAACACAAAATTTGATGCACGCACGTTGTTCTAAATTTTCATTCATTATAAAAATCGCCACACGAAAATTCTTTGTATAGACGCCAAACAAAAACTAATCGTACGATATGCGTCAAACTTTGACAGAATGTGTATAAAAGTGTTGCCAACGTTAAGAGAATAAAAGTTTACCGATTGGACAAGCGCGGGAATTTTAAAATGAAAATTCCGGTTCTTTTTTCATCATAAGGTATATTCGGAACATGGATCTGCATTCTAGTTCTGGAGCTAGATTGTGAATCTGAACTCCTGACAGATAGACCTTAACCTAGATTCTGTGCCGGAATTCCGTTTTCCTGAACTTTGAACCTATTTTGCACTTGAACTTGATTCATCAATTCTAAACTTGATCCTAAATTATTAACAGAGATTCTTAACCTAGAAACCAAGACCCTGGAGTTGGATATCCGACAAGGTTCCTGGATCTGAATACTAAATCTGGACATGGTTATTTGACCAGAATTCTGACAGAGTTTCTGAGCCTGATGTAGAAATCTACACTTGGATACTGAGCATGGATTTGGATTCTAGACCTGAACCTGATTTCTTGGTTTGAACTCTCGATGAAGGTTTCGGGTTTAAATCTGTAGCAGGAGTCTGGAGCTGGATTCAGGTTTCCAAACAAGATTTTTACTCAAAAAATTTGACAGAGATACTGGGAATGCACCAGAATCGTGAACCTGGAACTTGATCCTGATTTCCGATTCTGAACCTGAAGCTGGATTCAGAAACAAACTCTGGACTTTGATTCTGGGTTAAAATTTTGAAGCAGTATTAAGGACCTGGTTACTGGATTTGGGCTCTGGACCTGCATTCTGACCTTGGATCCGGATTCTGTATTCTGAACCTGACACAGAATTCTTTATTTGAATTCTGGACCTGGATTTTGTACATGAATTCCGTACTATAATTGGAATTCAAAACCTGGACCTGAATTGAGTAACTTGAACTAACCTTTGAACATGAATTTGTGATCTGGCCCTGCTGGACCTGAATTTTGGATCTATGAATATAAATTCTGAAATTGGAATCAGGTTCTGAACGAAAATTTGTTACCTGAACCTGAATTCTGCATCTGGATTCTGGAAATTAATTTTCAACCTGGACTTGGACTTTGCTCCTGAGTTTTTGAACCTGAAACTAGATCCTGAACCTTGACTCTTCACCTGAATTCTGGACCTAGTGTCAGAACATGGACCAGGATTCTTGAGCGAAAATCGGGATCCGAATTCTAGGCCTTCATTTTGGACCTGGGTAAAAGACCTGAACTCCTAACAGGAATACGTCTGTTTTTTGGTGTGTTTTGAACATGAGTACTGATCCCTGGCTCTGACAGAACCGGTTTAGTTCTGAACCGGGAAGTAGGATTCTGGCCTTGAATTCCGAACGTGAATCTGAATTCTGTATCTGACCTCAGGATTTTGAACAAGATTTTGGACTCGAACTCTGAAAATCATTCCGACCATCTGCTTTCTGAACGTGGACCTGATTTTTTTTCGGTATTTTGTATGAATTGAATTTGTAATGAAACATTGAAACTATTTAACACGTTGACTGCCAACTACGAGATAACTCGTATATTCCGTTCTTTGCTAGGACGCCGACTACGAGTTATCTCGTACTGTGTTTACTTGCCATTGTCGCGTAGCTACGTTCAAACTCGTAGCATATCAGTGCTAATATGGATAGATGGCTTCTGGGAAGAGAACAAAAAATCAATGTTCTATGCTTTTTGATGATTACTATGTAATATAATTATAGTCTTTAATAATATAAAATGATTAAATGCAATTGGCTTTTTAGACCGGAACTCTGAGAATGGTCGTGGCAGTCAACGTGTTAAACTCATTCTTATTTGATTAATTCTTGGTCGTAAAGGCACTTAAATTTTCATCTTCTTACTTTCGTTTTCTTTCTCACAAATCTCACAAGAACTAAATGATGTACTAATCACATTATTTTTGCAACTGACAGATTGGAATGAAATTGTTTTTCGCTATGATATATTACTCACATGTCTATATAAATTTGTCATGAATGCATTTTACTCGGGGCTTTCCTCAGAAGGATTTATCAGGTATCGAAGCTCACTTTTTGCGATTCATTGCCCACCTTTTAACAATTTTGAGTTTACTACCCACTGAAAATGAATTAAAGCCCACTAGTGGACTGTAGGGACCAGTTTGGGAATCACTGATCTAAATAGGGAAAACACATTTGAGTTGATTGTTGTTTGTCATTTTCATACGGGCGTAAAACCACCATCTTTTAAAACAATTATAATAATTTCAATTTCAGAATAGTTTAAATACATACTCAAATGAATAATATGAAAATAGATATTGTAGAAGATTGTCAAACCATAACGGAACATAGTTACAATTTTACTAGTAGAGAGACTTAATTATTCACCAAACTCGAAGAAATTTTTCGGCAGTAGTGACCGTTCCGAAACAAGCAGCTATCGGTTGATTGTACCTGAAAAAAATCCCGTGGAATCTGTTTTGAAGTAGGGTTGCATTTCATGGTGTTTTATCCGGTATCCGAAAATTCATTTAGGAACGTAGCTCAGGTGCATCAATTTCTCCGTTAATCAATTTCGATTGCTGAATTCTTTGGCGACGTTATAAATAATCGATTCCTACTAGTTTACATCTATCAGGATAGAATGGCAAGTTTGCAGGGTCTTGCAATGACAGGTTTCGGAGTGCCAAGCATTTTGTCGTGAATACGACTTACTGCCTTTTCAAAATTTACCCTCTGAGAGAGTGATAAGTTTTTGATCGAAAATATCTCTTGTTGAGTCTAACGTATCAACATAATTTTTGCTGCACGTCATCGGAAATATGATCAGTAATTTATGATAACATTTTCAGTTGTATGGCATAATTACACATAATTCAAAATTAAAGTTTTCTAGAATGTTTGAATGACATTTTTCCCGGTATAAAAGGTTAACTGGTAAAAAAGATAATATAGAAAAGGTTAACACTAGATATATTTCGTTCATTCTAGCCTGCGCAGTTGACTGAGCAGGAAGTAAAGCAAGTGCATCATTCCGGTTGGTTCAGGTCCAGAGCTCAGTTCCAGTTTTAGTATCAATAATTCAGTTCATCATTGAAGCGGGACGTTTGCAGAGCCAGTTTCACTTCAAACAAGAGCAATTGCGTCATCATGCTGCTGGTCGTTTGCATTGGAGCAAAATCCCGGCTTAGAATCATACAGAATCAACCCTTCTAATTGATGCTTTATTCATTATTGTCTACGTAGTTGACTTGTTTAGTCCAGATAAGAATCCAAGTACCATAATTCTGGAACTGTAACCGAATTTCAAAACTTGATTCTAAGCCGGGATTTTGGATCCAAGACCAGGATTGATTCGAAACCTGGCCTTTGGATCTGAATTATGAAATTGAATTCTGGAATAGTGGTTCAAATCAGAATTCAGTTCAGAAAATCCTGGCCGGATTTCAGATTTAAAATAAAGTTTCAGAATTCAGGTTCAGAAAACCCTGAAATTCTGGATCTTCAGACCGAAATCCGGGAACAGAACTTAGATACAAAGTTAAGTTGTATTTCATTAATTGAGTTCTACACTTCATTCCAGAGTCCGAGTTCGGAGTTCTAGACCGTTTGGTCACTAATTTGTCACTTGAGCGTTGAATAGAATAATTTCACTGGAATAATGATTGTATAATGGAATTGAATGGTGTTAAAATATTATTCTACTATAATTTGGTTCCAAAGTTCAGTTCTACAATTCTAGAAATGTAACTGAACTTAGGAACTACATTCGGAAGATCTTTGAACAAATCCATCAGAGTCCAGGTCCAGAGCTCAGTGCTAGAATTCAGATTCAGAATTCAGAGCCGAAAAAGAATCCTGGTCTTGAATTCAGCTCCACAACACAGGTTCAGTGATGAGTTTAACTATTCAGAATTCAAGCTAGCATCGAAATTGAGTTTCAGAATTCTACTTTAACATTCTCATAAAAAATCGGTTCTTGAATTCCAGTTAAAGAATTCAGGATCTTTATCGTCATAAAAACTGAACGATTCATTTTATTTGTATTCACGTCATCCAGTTATGTCTCTGACATTACCTACTCGCCTTTTTGAACAGGTTCAATTCGTATTCATCTCAAAATTTGATGAGGATACCAAACAACTAACGCGTTCTCAGGGATTGGCCGATCTGCAGTGGACAGCACAAAGCCTTCAAACAGTGTGGACCTTCGAAATCCTTAGCTACAGGGTTGTGCAAAGGAACCTGACACATTTTGATCGCCGGTTACACTAGAACCAAACAAAGGAGGGAGAAACCGAACACGGCATCAGAAAAACGAAGAATGAAGATTTATTTTCGCGAGTTTAAGTAGTTTTCCATCATGGAGCACTGGAGTTTCGCTCACCGTGTTTTTTTATATTTATAACTCGTTTTTGAAGAATCAGTCCCACGTTACAACTATTGATGAGTTTAAATGGTTGGGTAATGTCAGATTTAAGTATCGTAATCGTAATTTAAGCCATCTAGGATTTCTAAATTTAAGTTGGGAATTGATATGACATTAATGTCAACAATTTACTTCTCAAATCCGTCTCGGAAATACAAACTATACAACGAATTGAAAGAACATCCACAAATCGAATAGAAGAATTCTAAACTATAAATATTCTGATATCCAGTCACCAAGCTTGGACAAAAAATATTTATAATTCCTTTAAAAAATCATGAGAAAAGGTAAACTATTATTCACTTCTATAATGATATGATGTGCACTTAACAAACAAGACATTTTCAATAAATATCTTGGAAGCTAGCTCTAATTTCATGTAAAAAAGATTTTATTTGAACATTATTCAGTTCTTTTATGAAATGATACAATAATACAATAATCAGCTAGGTGATGTGTTTTCATTATGCCAAAGATTTCACAATAGCCGAGAAAACCAATCATAAGAGCAATTTTATTTCAAATTGAATGACAAAATTGCCCGTCTCAAACAACACGCACAAATGCGTCTTCCTCATATTAGTCAACTAAAAATACTCATGGTTTATAACTCATCCGTAGCTAATAGTGTCCCTTTCAATTAGCGAATAAAACATGTCGTAAGCTCACTGCATTCAACCACAGAAAATATTCCGTATTTCTATTTGTGGATTTTGTATGATACGCTTTCTGCGACGATTCGTTCAATTCATGCGTTGGAATTTCACGCATATTATTTTGGCACATAGTTTTACCTTAATTCTCATTCATACCAAACATTTTATAAAACTTCAATTTTTAGTTTTTTGTTCACTTTTTGTTGTTATCTTATACTACTGAAAATTTGATAAAAAATAGCTGACCATATTTCCGATGATATGGAGGTAAATTTATGTTGATACTTCTTGCCTAGATAGTATTTTGAAATGGCACCTCATAGTAAAGTAAGTCGTATTCACAAAAAAAAAACATTTTAAATTGAAATCGAAAACGCTGGCGTCTTCGCGTAATACTGTAAAGCTGCGGGTGAAAATATCTAAAACTAAAACCTCCGGGCCACGTCCGGACTGTCCGGACACCAGAGAATGTTGAACGAGTTCGATCCGTTCTTGTGAAGAGCTCCGCGCGCTATACTCACATGTTGAAAGCATTTTTTTTTACCCGAATTGAAACGGAAATGTCGCCTAAGTTGTACGTGATTTCAGCAGGATGGAACCACGTGCCATACCACGCGAGAAACGTTGGCAGTGTTGAAGAAAAATTTCAACAAGCGAATGATTTATAGAAGCACTGATTTTCCTTGTCAGCGGCGATCGCCCGATTTATCACTCTGTGACTTCAACGGGTGTACTTTTTTCCATTAGCTACTGTGGTTGTGGTAAATGCGCAGGTAACTTTGAAACATACATTTTTTGGAGCTTTGAAGCACCCTCTTTTCACCAGACGGCGCTCTTTCATTACTATTACACTGGGGAATCTAGATGTGTTTTATTTATGAAATCAAGATAACAATTTGAAAAAATGGTAAAATGTGGGTGGGTAATATCCGAGACCTAACCGGAATGCATCTTGGATTGAACTAACCAACAAATCGAAACAGTTTTCAAACCAGTTAGGTCATCTCTGAGAAATTGAAGTGAATTCCACTACTTCTAACGATTGCAAAAATGGGCTTTTTTGAGAAATTTTGGTGAACTCAATTTTAAAGCTTTTTCAGCTAAGCGGAAACTAAGAACCAATATAACTGAAGTAAGACAATATGCAAATAATTGAAAGCACTTCACAAGCTATCGAAAAAGCAAATCATACCAGAAATCAAAATTTTTGAATAATTACTAATCGGAGCAAAGTTTTAAGCACGGCTCAGGATAAAATTCCTTACCTATGAAACCTTAAGATCTTTCATTTATGCTTCAGTTTGTGAAAATCGGTTTAGTTATCTCAGAGAAAATGGAAGGTTTTGACCACTTTTTCCGGTTCTTCCGGAAACCGAGAACTGAAGAACTTAACTAACCAGCACTGCACAACTGAAGAACTTAACTAACCAGCACTTTATTACATGACAAATAACAAAATCAGAGCGTTGTGAAATTTATCGCTTTTTGAGTAATAATGTGTTACCTATGCGACTGCATAAGGCGATTCCATCTTATGTAATTTGTGGTCAGTACGGAAGGCATCCTTGTAAATCGCTGGTTACCTATGAGAATCAGCTAATTATATGTTTTGTGAACAACCTTACTTATTACGGCAAGCCCTTCACTGAAACTGCGAAAAAGATATGGTCAACCGTTCAGCACGAGTGTCTAGCGAGTCCAGTACTATTGGTTCAATAAACGAAAATATTGCAATAACCGAACAAGCTTCCCCAGTTAAAGCATCAACTGCAAATATTGTGAAACAAAACAAACACACTTCAACTAACATCGGTTCGGGCAGCAGAGATGTCTATCTCCTCTGTGTGACGAAGAGCAAGCAAAACTTCTCCCCTTGCACTGACAACTTCAACGAGAGCTCTTCTCTTTCACATTCATACACCACTGTTGTGTAAAGTGTGCACGCATCATGGGTGCGTTTGTTGATTTCCTTTTACCTCTTCCACTGAATCGCACCAAAGTGCTAGAGCATTAGCTAATAAATTCTCTGAGGTGGATGCAGATACTTTCACAGAGGTGTACACGCCGGTGAGCACTCTGCTGTATGGTTTTCGTAGATGAAGCGTGGACACGCAAAATCAGCAAAATAAAACAATTTATCGTAAAATTTCCTAGCAAATTTTTCACAGCAAGGCCAGATCTACTCTCTATTAATTGAAGTTCACAGAAGTGTTCGCTCACCATCACGCGCCAGTGGTCACTTGGGTGTATTTAGACGAGAGCGCGTGTGAGCGATTCATGCGAAGAGAATGTGTTTCACTCGCGCCAGCTGCTTTAACCACAAGCACACACTCAAATGCTGTCTATTCGACACTGAGAAGAAGTGCGCTTTCCTCTTTGTGCGGTGCTTCGTTTTTTGCATCCTCGGTGTGGCAAAAATCTGACTCTAGCGTGTATCACTCTGGTGAAATGCCATCTCTGTCGGGCAGTACTACGGATGTTCAAGAGACGCACCAAAACAATGACTACGCAAACATTAAACACAACAGCAACGACGACAGCGACGGTAAAATAGATGAAGATGCGAATCGTGAGCCAATGGCCCCTCAACCTATGGTGAATAGGAACAAGAGTAACTCTCCTCCGAGAAAAATGACGACAAAAAAAATTTTTTTTTCTGGGTTCATAAATTTATAAAATCGGTTCAATGGTTATGAATTAAAAAAAATAGGTCAGTTTTCTAAAAAAAAATCAAAATTTTTCTCCTGATGAAAAAAGAAATACTGGTGTAATATTTTTCGATTGAGAACGATTGTACCAAACATTAGGAATTTCTGTGATATTGCACATCTTGTTCTCACGTGTATGTTGCCCACACATACACTTTGAGATCTTGACGATTTCAATGGAATAATGTGCTACACTCGCCTCTTTGCGCCTCGATTCAAACTTCGGTTTTAACCGTCAGTATGGTAGATCGAGTTCTAGGCCCAGGTTTTAGAACTGAAACTGGTCCTCGAACTGAATTCTAAAACTCCTATCTTGATCAGGATTCTGAAAAGGAGCTCTGTATGTTTAACCGAACCACTGTCTGGCAGCGGTTTACAGAGAAAATATTTTTCATGTGTTCTGTTTATACATGCAAATAACTTTAGTCCAGTACACTGAGAGGTGTTAACTCAATCGAATTCCGATGACCCAATATTCGTATACAGAGCAAATCGCGTTCCGAGGTCACTGCCCCGCCTTAATGAAATGTTTGCATCAAATGGATTCAAACATTTCAGGAAGCAATCGACGCGTATTTATTTTATGATTTTCAGTTTTGTATAAATAATTAACATTTTCGAGTTTTACAAATACTCGAATTTGAGTTTAATGTTTAATTTCTTACTATATCGAAACCTTCCAAACCTTCAGTCTTCGGGACCAGGAAATGCAGGAACGCTTGGAACATAGTATGAAGTTGCACACATCTGAATAGTTTGTTCTATATACGCTCCTGCATAAAATACTTATAATAAGAATAGAATTATTATTCATACACAAAAAGCTGCTTTTATCTATAAGACGTATTTTGCTTTATAAGTCAAATTATATACAGATGATATGCAAAATGCTAATTTATGAATAGCAAGCAATGCTGCAGACGGTTTTTATGAAAACAAGTTGACATTTTAAACTTACATCAAGGGGTTTAATAACCTTCAGCAAAAGGACGTCCAAGCGAAATAGTTGATCTATTTGAAGGATTTTCATTAATTTTCGCGTTTCAAATGAATTATTACATACAAACCAATTTGCACCCTCTCATTCTGCAACTATCGCCGAAGACGTTAGCACCCAGTCGACGCCGTTCTATTGACCAAATGCCATCATACGACTCACGGGGAGGCAAGAGATAGGATCACAAGTTCACTTAGTTATTTCACCTTTTGACGATCCAGAATTCTGGAACTGAGTTTCACCATAGAATTTTGTCCCGAAAGCCGAAATCTTAAGTCTGGATTTTGATCAGAGTCTGAAATTTGATTCCAGAATCTAGGTCCAGAATTCAGTTCCGGTTGCAGAATTCATGACCAAAACATGGAAACTGAATTCTGGCTCTTAGTTCTGAACTTGAGTCCTGAAACTTAAACCTAAGGTTTGTACTTTGAAAGAGAATTATGAACCTGGTTTCAGCAACTGATTGGTGGAATTTAAGGGCTGAGGACAGTACCGGTAAAGGGGTAGGTTTTTTGCTATTTTCTCGTTTCAAATTAAATTTTCTTGGAAACGGTGCAGAATACAGAAAAACCCACCTGACAAAATTTCGAAGACAATTTAGTTGAGAATATTCTGTGAAATTTTCAGAATGATTCATTGAGTTTAGCGGTCGTGTTGTATTTTTTTTCTGACTGAAGAACTGCAGAAAAATAGAACGCTCGGAAATGCATACCTCTACTTGTTCATCGAATATCTCGGCTTTGAAGGCTTGTATCATAAATCTTCCGTGACAAAGTCTAGAGAATTTAGTTTAGATGCGATTAATACATAAAAACATATATGTTATCGCGATAAAAATAAAGTCTTGTATTTTTCTGTGAAACAAAGTCAGTTTCAATGCATCCGCCATTTTTTTCGCTTTGGTTTCCTGTTAGCATTCTGAAAAAGGAGAGAGAAATAAAATGTGCTCGACAAGGCTGCCAAACACTTAGACATTCTATCTTTGTGAAAGTTGAATATTTTTTCATTGTTCATTGCAATCCATGTAATTTCCAACCCATACGATAGATTAATGTGATAAAACTTCTCATCAAAATAATAACATGTATGCTGGCAACCCGGTACAGTTTGCGCATATACGAGAGAGTACAAGAGAAATACGATGCGTAAAGGGAATTGAGCGAGCCACGTGGTCGATTTAAAACTCAACACGTGGCCCTCTGTCCTCAGACCTTATCTAAAATTAGAAACCAGATCATAGCTCTGATCAAAAATTCTGGTGTCAACCTATATTTTACTATATTTCATATTTTACTCAAGTGAATATCAAAATTCTGATCCCAGACTCAGGTCCAGAATTAAGTTTCTGATATCAGTTCCAGAGTTAAAGATACAAATCAATTTCCAAAATTCAGCTCCAGGATGTTGCACCTAATTTCTGGATGTGAGTTTTAGAAATAAAACTGAATTTGGGACAAGGACACCTAAATTCGTCAGCTGGATTTTGGAACATGGATAGAGTTCTGGATGTGGAATCTGAACTGAACCTCTACAATTCAGTTCCAGTTTCAGAGTTCTGAAACAGTTCATGAAACAGTGTTTGGAACAGTTTTCAAGCATTTTTTGTTTTTAGAGTAGTTTTCGATAAGTTTTTGTAGCCTGTCCTCGTGCAATTTCTAAGCAGTTTTAAGAGTAGTTTTGGAGCAGTTTTTAGGCAATCACTAAAGCAGTTTTAGGAGCGTTTTTGAAGCAGTTTTCAGAGTAGGTTTGAGCTGTTTTTGAACAATTTTTAAACTGTTTTAAAAACCTCTAGACCAGTTTTTAGAGCACCTTTTTAAGTAGTCTTTAGATCAGTTTTGGAGCAGCTTCCGAACAAAACTGCTGTTAGGTTCTGGAACAGAATTCAAAAACTGAATTCTAGAACTGCATTTCAGAAGGTTTGGAAAATAAAGCCAAACAGCGATAAAATAAATAAAAACGGGAAACTGCTTTTGAAAGCGAATGGCATCTGTGGTGTAATAAGTCAGGTATAAAATGGATTTGTCACAGAAGCTAAGTTAGAATGGTAAACAGTGCCAAAGTACTGAAGGCTTAAGTCGAAGTAAGTAAGACATGTACGTAGTAAGGAGAATTGGAGAGAACAAAATTATTTTTCGACGAATTTTTAAACAAAATATTGAACAATAGTTACTTTCAAGTTTCATAACCTTATGCCGTTTCACAAACTAAACTTCGGTACGAAACCGTGAAACCTTCCTCGCCTTGGTTTCCGCTAAGAACCGTAATTGCCAAACGACTTGCGGTGGAGTTTATTACGAAAGGCAATGCCAGAGCAAACAAGAACGAGTGAGCAAGCAAGCAAGCAAGCATGCATGCATACTAAAACTGCTCTTCTGTTTCTTGCAACCCCCCCTCTCCACACCGCAGCTCAGTTGGTTCTGTTGGATGCGGATCTTGGGGGAGTTAGAGCTAGTGAATTTCGAGTCAAGCGCCTGGGACTACTTTTCCGTGGTATGGAATGATGGGTGGCGGATAGGTCGATAGGTTCACGGAACACGGTTTCGGAGGAGCGACAACGAGCGGAAGAGCGTAAGAAAATCGAACGGCAGAGAAAACCGACCCGAGACGTTTGGGCTTGAACCGGCGGCGGCTGGAGTGAGTGAGTGAACGAGCGAGTGAGTGAGTGAGTGAGTGAGTATATACCACACACCGGGGCAAGTATGTATCAGAAATTGAATAATCTGAAGGGCATACACTTAGCACACGGTTTGTCGCTGTCGAAGAGCCAACAAACGCGCCGGCAGTAGTTTGGGGAGGAGTGGGTTGGTGGGTGGGTGGTTGGTTGCAGGTGGAGCGGACCGGTGGCCTGGTCTGGCTGGCTCTTTGCTGGTAATATCATGGCATTTACAGGAGCAGAGACAGAGGCAACCAATGGGGGGGAGGTCACCATGCAGGAGGGCACGGGTGAACTAAACCCGAGAACGGATGAACTGGAGATTGGTGTGCTGGACTCGAGGGGCCTGTCGTATGGCAGCAGCAGCAACAGCAACAACAACAGCCAGCAGTCGAACCGAATCGAGAAATCAAATAATGTGGAAGAAAGGAAACCATTTGCTGGGAGAAAAACTTTCCGTGAAATAAACTATTCGTTTCGAAATTACTGCACTTTGACATTTGATAAAAAATTTGTGATTTTGGCTACTGCACTTGTTACGAAACCATATTTCGCTTATAAACTTGTTACGGCTTGATGATTTCATGGCATGCTAAGTTTTGCAAGCTCTACACTCTCATTGAACATAACTCAAACACGAGTGCCACATCACTCATTGATCTATTCAAAATTTGGGTTTCCTCTCAACAGAGTTCACTTTTGTCTTTCTTATAAAGAAAGGCTCTGCAATCACTGCGAAAACCGATTTTCTAACCGAGGCCCATATACAATTCGATTCAGCTCGACAAACTGAGCACATAGAACAAAAACACTCACTTTTGTCGGAGATGGCTGAGCCGATTTTCACAAGCTTAGTTTCAAATGAAAGGTCTTACGATGAATTTTATCCCGATCCGACTTCCGGTTCCAGAGATGCAGTGTGATACATACCAACAAAATATGTACGGTTTTACTTCATCAATCAGAAAGTAATTTTATATCCGGTCGCAATACCGTGTAGAAACATTTTACACTGATTTCAGTAAACCGTTTGACCGAATTGACATATGACACTACAAAAAATTAGTGTAGATCCCTCCTTCAGAAATGACTAAAATCATACCTCTTGAATCACAAATACCTTGTTTGCTTTCTAAATGAATTTTCTGAATCAATCTGTGTCACTTCCGAAAAAAGTTCCCACTTGGAACCTCTCCTTTGTATTTTGTACGTTAGTGATATTTCGTTTTTCTTCAAACATCATGCATTCACTTTTTTCAGAGATGGCTGAACCGAATTTCACAAAGTTAGACTCAAATAAAAGTACTGTTGTACCGTTGAATTCCTTTATGTCACGTCATTACACTCTCACAAAGTCACTATTTTCACAGTCACTCTTTTTCCGAAAGTGTATCAAACGTTATAATACAGATACGTATTTCGGAATGTTATTTACATCCATCTTCAGTGTATCGGTTTTATAAGTTTATAAACTTATAAAACCGATACACTTCTAAACTTATTAACCGATAAGTTGATAAACTTATAAAACCGATACACTGAAGAAGGATGTAAATAACATTCCGAAATACGTATTTGTATTATAACGTTTGAAACACTTTCGGAAAAATAGTGACTGTGAAAATAGTGACCTAGTGAGAGTGCAATGACGTGACATAGTGGAATTCAACGGTACAACAACAGTACTATTAGTTAGAATATTCTACTAACAGCTCAAAAACAAATTTAGTCAAACAAAAGGTTTTATGGTCCCATAACCAACGATTGAATTTCATTTGAATCCGACTTTAGGTTCCGGAGTTACAGGGTAGTATGTGAAAATTATGGAAAAATGTGCACTCAGTTTTCTTGGAAATGGCTCAGTTGATTTTCAAAAACTAAGATTCGAATGGCAAAGTGCATGAAGTGCTTTAAAAATTTTTAGAACATATAATCCAGATCCCGTGTTCGATTCCGGAGTTAAAGTGCGATAAGTGGAAAATTTTCAGTATTTAGTATTTTTGAGTATTTTTTTACAAACCATGGTCAAAAACCGGTGCCAATTCCATAAAACTGACCAATAAATTCTTCTAATTTACAGAACTTGTTAGTTTGTAGGTAAATAATTTTAATTCGACACTACTGACCTCCCGTTTCCTGTTCCGGAAGCACAGAATATAGTAAATAGAAACTCCAAAAGTCGAACTCGTTTCGATTTCTCAGCGATGCTTAAACCGATTTCTTTTTTTAATTTAAAAGATATTTTTATTCAGGCCTATTTGCGTACAAGCTTTACGTGGCCGATTGAGCCCCCAAGTAGCAATTAAAACTTGTTAAAATTGACATGTTTCACAATTGCTACAGTACGGTTATTTTTGTTGGATATGTTAGACAAGTGTTTCCACGTGTTTTTGTTACAAATGTGAAAATCATTCATAGTACTGCTTGTGAAACCAACTCAAAAACCTGAAAGAATTATGTTCCAGATCGATTTTATTAACAAACTGTACAATATGTTCATTTGAACAGTTTCATATCCAGTTTTCTCTCAACAAATATTACTGCTGTGAAACATACCAAACAAGAAACTTGTTGCACATCATACAAGCAAAGTGCGCTTTTCCAATCACACAATCGTTGCGGGGAGAGTTAAGAAATACAATACAAGAACAATATTTGCTACTTGGGCCGATTTTTTAAATTGAAAAAGAATTTTTTTTGTATTGGATCTTGTTGTCACCCTTTCTCTAGGGGGAGAAGAGTTTCCATTTCCCTCCTGCGAGGATTGAACCGATTTCTTGAACATATCTTGATTTAAATTGAAGCCGGTTAAATTAAATCATCCGGTTCCGCAATCGATGATGAGTGTCAAGGCTTTCAAATCGCCATATAAAATAACGATACAAAACCGGTACGCACCGGTACGGAGAAGAAGCGTGCTGTGTACAATTTCATACACGCTATGAAGAAAACGAAATCCAACACCGAAGACAAAAGGGTTTGAAAACACAACCGAGTCCTCAATTTCAGACAATTCCGGTTGCGATTTAAGTGTCACTCTTCAAGTCACTGTAAGAGCAGGTTCGCCAATTGAGATATTTCTTTGCGAACTTCGACAGATCAAATCTAACCGTAGAATATTCCAGTTCAGGAAGCTGTTTAAAATCTGAAACTGTCTTGATGTAGATTTCATCATCCTGCGCACTGTAAAGCTTCTTCGCAACTTCTTAGATTCATCAGTGTATAGTAGTTCAAATTGAACTGCTTAATGCAAACCAAAGTTATGTGCCCTAAGCACGACATTAGGCCAACCCCTGCAGGACCAAACCTGAATCGGGCAGTTAAAGTCGACAAATCCGTTTTCGTTTGGCACGTCAGTTCAGCCAAGTTTTGCATTAGGCAGTTCAATTTAAGCTGCTATGCACTGATGAGTCTAAGACGAAACGTAAACAAAATTCGAAGCTATAGTTGTTTTTTTTTATAGATTTACATACTCAGTGGAAGAAATTCATCCGTCGCTTACAATTATTAAGTACTTTTTGATATAATAGGGCTGAAAAGTCACCACTTGTGGCTGAACACCCAATTTAAATTTTAATAATTTAATTTTAACTCATATTCCAATAAATAGTTATTTAAAAAAAAGTACTTTTTGTTTTTTTTTGCTTATTCACACAAGGATTCAGGAAATTGAATTGAGCTCAAGAACTGTATTCGGAACCTGAAACAGAATTCAGTTGTAAAACTCAGGTTAGAACTCCAGATCAATAATTCAGTTCATGAAATGAGTTCTAGAATTCTTGAACTGAGCTGATTTTCAGAATCCAGATTTCGAATTTAGTTCTAAACTTGGATTCTAAACCTGAAATCTGGATGAAACTAAATTTGAAATGGCTTCTGAAATTGAGTTCAGGAATGAAATTCGGGTTTAAAAGTCAGTTGCTAAATTTGGGTTCGGAGTTTAGATCTACAATTTAGTTTCAAAATACAGATCTTAAATTCATATCTTGAATTTTGTTCCAGAATTTTGAAATTAAATTCCTGAATCGAGTTCTGAATTTGAATAAATTAAGGAACTGAATTCAGTTCCAAAATCTAGTTCCAAAGTCTTAATTTTAAATTCTGAACCTGTATTCAGGAACTGAATTCCAAAGCTGAATTCTGGCCCAGAACTCAGGTTCTGAATCCAATCTAAATTTAATTACCGTATCAAGATTTTGTGTTCATGAATTGAATGCAATTGCTGATAATATTTTATTGCTGCAGGTTGAAGGCGACTGTTCGCCACGACGTCTGAAAAGCGAATGAGAGTCCATCTTCATCGCTACTTCCAGTTCCGTCCAACGTGCAAGAAGAAAGTTTCTCAATTTTTGCGTTGTTTTTCATTATCTCACATTATTGAAAATTTCATCATAAATAGCTGAGCATATTTCAAAAGGGCATATAAAAAATTATATTGTTGCGTTTAGTACAACTTGAGATATTCACGATTAAATTCTACCCCAAGGTCCAACTTTCGTGCGTACTTCCAAGCACCGGCAAGGTATGAAGTCAAAGTGAAAACTGTACCGAATGTGTAATGATAAATAGAAAATGACTAGTAAAGCCCGGGCTCGCAAGACGTATCGTGGATATTTGACGAAGTTTTCCTGCGTGATAATGGACGATGCAACTAATGTGCTGGAAGACTTTAAGTAACATTCCGTAATGTCTTTTTAAATTGCGATTCAACGAACCGGCGAGGAAAGTGCCCAAGTTTCCCACATGAAACTAGTTTGGCAGGCAATATGCAGCTGCAGGTCGAACAAGCCAAAGTTTCATCACTACCAGAACGTGAAGAATGCCTAATGAAGCTATTGCTATCCTTTCTTACGCAGCCATAACACTCCCTCTCAACTCTATTCTGGCCGGATTTGGCATATTCCATAGATATTTTGGAATTGTAAAAAACGAATGGAGTCCATGTTTTGTGCCGAAAGAATCGAATCAAGTCTGTGACTTACAATAATGTTTGGACACTGTGTCATGCGGTAAGAAAATCAATTCGGTTGTAAAAAGGTAATAAAGTTTGATTGAGGCATGTTCGTGACAAAATCTGGACACATTAAATTTTGAATGAAACAAATTTGCAGTTAGTTCAATATAAGATGCATTTTTTATTCATTTAATGGTGCAATAATAGTCATCTTAATACTGGTTACAGTTACTAATTTAGGCTACACGAAGAAACTACGAACCTTTGAGTTTACTCCAGCCATTAGGGTCTGTGCAGACTACTCTGCAACCGATTTTGCTGCTTGCACCTATTTGCAACCTAACACGGTATTGGGTTCTTATGAAGAGAGAGCTCTCCCAATATAAAAAAGCTATAACTACAAGCAGCAAAATCGGTTACAGAGTAGTCTGCACAGACCCTAATGGTTGGAGTAAACTCAAAGGTTCGTAGTTTCTTCATATAGCCTAAATTAGTAACTGTAACCAGTATTAAGATGACTATTATTGCACCATTAAATGAATAAAAAATGCATCTTATGAACTAACTGCAAATTTGTTTTATTCAAAATTTAATGTGTCCAGATTTTGTCACGAACATGCCTCAATCAAACTTTATTACCTTTTTACAACCGAATTGATTTTCTTACCGCATGATACAGTGTCCAAACATTATTGTAAATCACACACTTGCTTGATTCTTAGTTCGCTACACGATTGTAGACGACATTTCTTGAATGGGTTGAAGTTGGGATTCCGCTTGTAACTTATGGCCACTCTTCTAAACGTTTTTTCGACATCCGGCTTGTGATTCCCTCCCGATGTGGACTTACTAGCTGTCGACAAATAATCGTCGAATACTTTTATTACATTAGAAACAGCAAAACATATGTCACATTCATTTGTTTCGAAAAAAAAAAGCTTTGCGAGCGAGTAGTGTGGATTTTCGTGATGCACAAGCAAAATTTTGACTCTTAGTTAGAAGCCATTTTTACAACCGAGTAGCAAATCAAACAGTAGCCATGATTGATTTGATGAGGTCAAAGGCGACCTAGCGTATCCAACAAATTTTTACTCTAATTCAAATGCAAACTATTAAAGTTTAAACGCAATGTGACACATCCTGCATATTTCGTCCAACGACAGGCTATAGATCCCAAAATCCTTATTTTGAGCTCGATATTCTTTATCTTCATTGTCTTCGACTAAAAGTGACCTATCGCACAGACTGTGACTAAATAACTGCACACTTATGCTAAGTTAAAAATATTATTTTCAATTTTAATGTGTCTTTGTTCGTATTAAAATCAAATAAATGATACAAACTATTGGAACGATGGCAACAAACATCCATTGGATTGTTCTGGTCGTACTGTGTGCGATGAAAAAAACGTTCCCGGAACTTTGAAATTAATTCTTTCCAGTAGCATGAGGCAATCGAGGTTAGTAGATCGAAAACGAAGAGTTGTTGAAGTTTTGTAAAGTCGGTAGGTTGATGAAAGCACAGAGATTCTCGTAACGAGGTAATTGAGGACGATTCTACCAAAGTAATCTTCGAAGCGCGAATCGGACGAAGCACTTCTGCACCCTATCAATCCGATCGATTAGTCCCAAAACTGCATAGGCCTCCGCAGTAACGAATGAAAGCTGTTCGATGAAATGAAGCTTGCCAGCGAGAATGATGCCCAAGTCTGTAATAGACGAAACTCGCTCAACTGAAGCCATCATTATTGAGTATTCGAATATAATTGGAGACTGTGCCCGTGAGAAAGTTATCGAATTATATTTTTTAACGTTGTCAAGCACAGCAATTCCCATGGCTTGTAAAGATGCGATAAATTTTAAATTCGTCAGCATACATTACTTTAAATGAGAACGTTCACGAATAACACGAAAAGAAGTGAATCAAGATGGCTTCCTTGGGGTACCACATCCGAGGTAACGTGAAATGAATCCGAGGTACAGGTCTAATTCGTACAGAAGCATTACGACCCATGAGATATCCACTTAAACATTTTAAAGCAGCTCATTCCCAAGCTTTATGAATGGGCCTATGAATCGTTGCGCAATTACCGCAATACCAGAATACGTTTTAATAAATTCAAGGGAATAATAAATTCCGTTGATTCATTCCTGGGCTCTGCCTCCAGCAGGCATAAAACCTCCTCATCTTTTGTACCAACAGATAGTTTACATCCAAATGATACACGTATAATTGATACTAAAGTAAACATTACAAATACTATAAAATAACTGATAAACTACCATTGATTTTGAAACCAACATGATAAATGACTTACTAAATGGAAATCGTAGACATTAGACAAGTTATTCCATCCTGTTAATTTGACGCCTACTGACGAATGAATCAAGCTGTGATTGTTAAAATATTGTGTCTTCTTGATTTTTTACCTGGTGATATAGTTTTAAATAATCAGCAAAGGACAGTATTGAAGCAAAAATATATGGAAAATCTATAATAGAACTGAAATTGGAACAAACGTATTCCCAGCAAGCCGTTATACACTGAAAATAATTTGCAAATTGATGCTAGATCATGTGCAAAGCATTTAAACTATCGCTACAAGTAGAACACACGAAATTAAAAATATACACTTAACTCATAAAATGCCTTTAAAATCTATTGATATTTAGTAGAAATCAGGCTTCATTTATATAAAAAAACACATAAAAGCGATAAGATATATCGTCTCCTCTAGATTTTGTATGAATTTCATATGAATGTCACATTATTTTCCATATAGATTTTAATTGAAACACGGTGTTTTCCACATACATATGTGCTGTACTCATTTCCACTTTTCAATTAAGTGTTTTACACATGTAGTTTGATTCAATAGCAAAACACATCAAAGCTAAGTGAAAAAACAATCTAAACTTGCATCTAAGAGAATTTGCACATGAAATCTTAGAACAAATCGCTTTGATTATGTATTGAAATGAAAAGGCATATTAAATTGAAGTGTATTTTGACATATGAATCGATCGTGCAAATTTTTATCAGTGTAGTTTTATTTATTCGAACAGTTTTTCTGTCAAATTTAAAACTGGCATACGCTGCCGTTCTATTTTTGCTATATTTAAAACACGAGTAAAACGAGTAAAATCCAGATATAAATTTTAAAACTGACAAAAATTATGCATTCAAAACTAGAACACTACGAAAAATGTCCTTATCCGTTGTTGAAATTATAGGAAAATAAGAAAAAAAAATTCAAACACCCCGAGTACTAAATTTCTAAGCAAAGCAACCGTTGTTCTTTTTTTTTTAAAGACCAACCACAATAAATCCGCACGGAGCGAACGAACCGATTCCAACAAGGCAAGAAAAGGAGCGACGGGACTCCGTGTGTAATAAAATCAAATAAATATACATAAAAGCAAATTCATAGCATAAAGATGTTTCTCGGTTACACTCTCATTTCAATTGCTCGCGCGCACACGAGGAGAATCCACACCCAGGCCAGCGCCACCGAAACTTCCACTTCTCGGAGCAGTCAAACACACACACACACTCAGCCGAAAACTCGCTGCTGCGCTCGCTTGTGGACTCACTCATCTGTGTCTAGTCTAGTGCAATGAGCAGCGACACCGATATGACGATTGAGCATAAATATAACAATATTAATAATAATAACAACAACGAATAAGGAGATAAGGAGTTTTCCCTGACACTGTGTGAGCCGCACTCCTCCCTCCGCGAGTGACTGCAGGCAATGTTGATGGTGCTGTGTAATGAACGATAAAAAAAGCAAACTGCGAGAGAGAGCCAAAGAGAAAGAAAGAGAGAATGAGTTATCATCGCCCAAGAGCGCGCACACTCAGTCTTCCCACTATATTTTGTAGGCTAATTGTGTGTGAGTTAAACGCTCCTAAGTGATTACTCTACGGTAGTAAATATTTTCCGAATATGACCTCGCCACCGCTCACCTTGCGAGTGATGATCGTAAACTGCGTCACGTACGCCGATCGAACACTCAAAGCGAGAGTGTTCGGTCAATATAGGAACTCGCACGCGAGCCTGTTTGCCATTGTCATCTTGATCGGTTTATGGATTTGTTTTTGTTTTATCTTCGTTTCAACATCTGCTCTCCGTCACATTCCTGTATTTTCCGTTTTTCGCTCTCCTTGTTTGCGTACACAATATTTTTTTTTCGGTTTTAGCTTTTTCGCTCGCACAGGCCAGTAGGCGCTCACTCTCGTGAAATGCCCTGTGATCGAAAAGGCGTATGTAGAGTAGTTAACAAATTACAAATATTTAAAATTGAATTCTCAAATCAAACTCGCTCATCGTTTTCCACTTCACCACCCCCCTCGCTCGCTGCCTCGCTCGATCCGTTCGTCCATGCCTCTAGTGTTTGTACATTCGATGTCACAAAACCGAACGAAGAATAGCAGTGCCAGTGGCAAAAGCATAAGGGGCGAGCAGGCAAGCAACAACCGACATCCAGACCACCAGAGCGAGTAGGAAAACGGTGAGCATTTTGGAGAATGAATGAATTTGTTCGACCTCGACTCTACCTCGAGTAGATTGGTTGGGTAGGTAGGTAGGTAGGTAGGTATAATGATGCTGAAGGCATGCTTTTGCTTGTTGTTGGCAGCAGCAGCAGCAGCAGAAGGAAACAAGCGAAACGCTCTGCCACCAAGCAATTCCACCGCCTCTGCCACTGCGAGTGGCTTGTGATATTATTCCACTCACGCATGTATTTCACGCTATCTCATTCTCAGGTTTTCAAGTGGTGGTTCTTTTTTTTCCTCCGATATCAGACCTTCTTTGTAGCTTTGCGCTTTGTGGACGGCGGTAAATGGAGACGGCGATCGCCCTAGCAGGGCAGGGTTGAGTCGACGGTTGCCTTAGCAACTTAGCAAGAGTTTTTTTTCTTGCAATTGAACGAAATGTTAGAATTCAAATTATTCCTTATGCAAGATATGAATTGTAACACGAAACTGGGTAATAGCAAAAATGTGAGAGTAAGAGCATTACTGAACGCACTGCGGATCAAAATGCAACTTTTATACCCACCATGCAGAATGGTGCAGTGCAGAGAAGTTTATGTTGAACTATTATGACTCATATCAGCTTATCATAAACCGCTAAGCAGACGTAAAGTTTCTGCTATTTCAGTTTACACCGAAAGACCATGAAATATTGGGGGGGGGGGCACAAAAAATTATTACTACAGATAATTGAACTTTGCAATATACAAAGAATTTTTATAAAGGAAACGGAGAGGTTAGAGTAAATAAAAAGCAACCAAGTAAAAATCACGAACATTTTCCCTACTATTCCAGTAATAACCATTATTCGAAAGTGGTAAAGTATAGCACATTTCACATTGTAGTATATTAGTTAAAAATTTTTATTAATTTAGTTAAGAAATATGAAGGATTACGGAGACCAACTACGGGGATAACAGAAAAAAGTGTTATATCATAAGATATCTCTAGCAAATTTTCTAATATTTATTCCAGTTGTCAAAATATTGGGGGGTCATGGCCCCTCCAATAAATCTTTGGGGGGGCAAAAAGTGCCTTGCCCCCCCATAGTTGCCGCGCCTGCCCGCAACGAACTTTTATTAGAGCTCAACAGTAGATGTTTTTACAACGATTTATTTCAGGTTTTGTGTTAAGATTGGTCTTGAACTCAGTTCCATCGCTGCTCACGAACTGAGAAGGTAGATGGATGATTGAATACGAAAAAAGGCGGGTGGGTAATGTCAGAGACATAACTGGATTTCGTGAATACGAAAAAACTGGCACACTCCCATCACTTTTCCGAATATCAGTTAGTTGATTGATTGTATGAATTGTGCAAGCTTTTCCCTTTTTCACTAATAGAGTTTAAAGCGATGCACCTACATTAAAGTACAGATTAGTTACATTAAACAGCTACTATTCTACAACTATATATTCCAAACTTGAAACAATTCCTTTTCAATTAGCTAATATAGGAGGCTAGGTACGACAAATTTGTAGTTTATTTTTATTGAAGCTTATGAAGTTCGAAGATATCTGATTCTTCGCGAAATTTCAGTACGAAACAATTGCAATGGCCTGGTCTGAAATGTATCGACGATTATTATTATTATTATTATTATAAAGATTAATCTATGGTAACCCTGTTTCGCATGGCATATTTTCACACGACCCCATACTAGTATAAATATGTGTTCAACATCATCACTTCCATTTCTTTCGCATTGCCGTTCGTAATTGAATGTGTTAGTGACGGTGCAATTTTTTTAAATTCCATCTTGATGAATCTTTTGGTAGGAAATATTGAGATCCGAGATAATTCTCGTGTGTGTCTTGTTTCGGCAACAGTTGCTCAGAAAATGGTAGGAAAGCGACAAAATTCAACTAGTTCTTTAGGATGATCTTTAGCACTGAAAAGTGCTTTGAATGGGCCTTGCTGGACTTTTTGGCTGCCTTTCAACCGGTTTTCGGTGCCATCGTGCTGACGGTGTCTCGTGCGTTCAGAGTGGCTGCTTTAACTTAAATGACGCTATTTATCACATCACATTTCTTTTTATACCTGCTACTGGCTGGTGCCGTCATGGGTTAAATTAAACAGGTTTTTCAATAGTGTACTATTGAAAAACTTAAATGTTGTTGCAATACACGTTCAAGTTGGAAATTTTCGATTCTATTTGTAGTTAGATTATATAAATCCTTCTACAGATTACTGAGCTATGAGCTTTCAAAATACGAGAAAGGCAAACGCGCCTTATGAATTATCCTCTTTGACACTCGTTGATATCAAACATTTCAGAAAAGTTTAATTTTGAACTAGTTGAGATTATGTCGCACCACTGAAAATTTTATCAATTGTGATCATATTTCCGATGGCATGTAGCAAGATATATGTTGATTCATTAGATACGACAGGAGATATTCACGATCAAAAACTTATCACTCTCTCAGAGGTTAAATTTTGAAAAGGCGCCCCATAGTAAAGTAAGTCGTATTCACGACAACCTAGTGGTGTGATAATGCCTTTCCCTTGCCATTTAAATATTCTCATAACTACATTTATGAGATTACATCCTCATCCTATCAAATAACCTAATAGTAACTTTCAAACGTGTCTAAGACTTTTGAGTTCGATTCTGGCATCATCGAGAACTTTTAGTGCACTGAAAAAACTCTACGTTTTGTCGGGTAACGCTCGAAATAATTTGAAAATGGATCGAAATGGATCAAGAACCACTGTGCAGATTTGAAATAAGCCTTAATTTATCGAAATTCTACTTCGAGAAGTTTTTAGCCAATGAGAAAAGTACAGTTAGTCGATTACTTCACTTATGCTATTACATTTCCGGAACCGAAAATAACAATCATTTGAACTTCGAACTTAATCAATAGTTCAATAATAGCTTTCATACAAACCTAAGCTTAACATGCTTACGTTTCGTCTTTGACTTATCAGTTTAATTTAAACTGTTGAAAAGACGTAAAATTTTCTTCTGAATGACCAAACCTGCATCGGCCAGAAAAAGTCGAAAATACGTTTTCGTTTGGCACGTCAGTACAGACAAACAGCAGAAACTTTTTTTCTGTTCACTAGAATATCCCCAAAATGTGAAGTTTTCCTCCACTTAGTATATGAATTACCTCGTGGAGACGACTTACTTTATTATGGGGCGCCTTTTCAAAATTTAGAACGATTTAAGATGCGGTCATCCAGTTATGTCTTTGACATTACCCACTCACTTTTTCAATATACGGAAGTGTGAAAGAAACATGTCAGTTTCATTCGTACTCACACCCTCCTGAATATAACCTACACGTCTTTTTCAAATCGTAAAATTTATTTTCGAGCTATTGAGAGAGCATGTCAATTTTAATACTGATTTGAACAAAGCGCTAGCAAAAATTCATCCTTCATTTTAAAATTCAGACTTAAATCGAATGGCTGTAAATGATATTGTTCATCATGCCGAAACCGCCTCCAAAGTTTTTTTTTTCGGAGTATGTGGAGTCTGATAGCATGTAACCCACACAGAAAAAGGCGGGTGGGACAGTGCGGTAAATTTTCAGTTTCAATCGAATTATATCAGATGAAAATGAAATTTATGGCCACAGATCGTCAGCATATCGATACCAATTCACTTGACTTTTGCTGCCATTTTCAAGTGAAGCTCTCAGAATTCATCGTCAGTTGAGTAATCGTACCTAGTCATTTGAAGTTTTGCTTGCTCAGTTGCAAGTGCCAAGTAGTCTAGCTGCTCCATTATCTTCGCTGTTGGTAGTGAGCAAGTTCGAATGAATAGAATTACTAATGGAGTAAAGTATTAAAAATGAAAACTGAAGGAGGAAACTATAAATTTATGTGTATTTTGTAATTTATATTTCAGCTACTTGGTTTGTCTTTCATCTATTATCCTTATCCTTATCCAGGGTAGATGTAAATAACAAACAAAGATCAAAATAATAACAAATCTTACCATCATATCTTGCTTTGATGTTTCTGTGCTGTCATAACGATACTTGTTATTTACTTGATAGTTCATTGAAGTAATCAAGAAATTGTACAATATCTGTTTAGCATCGTATTTCGTTATAGATGAGTTATTCCAATTTCATTATGTTCAATTGATCCAGTAGCTCTATCTTCAAATAAAATACTATTAGAAACTGCATCAGATAACATAAATTCTGATGATATTATTCGTTTTTGAATGCTAGAATTTCAAATAATTGAGACGTTCGTCTTCTAAAATATTTTGTTTTTGCTTTGATATTACAATGGCAGAATTTTATAATTTGTTGCTATTTTCTCATGCAGACTTTGTTATGATTTTTGATACACCCAAAGAAATGGAACACATTAGATTCTAATATATTGAGTCTTTAAGTCAACTTCAAACAATTGTTTGAATTAAGATTTGAATCAAATAAAACTCTTTTTGCATCAAATTTAGTGAGGCAATGCATATTAGATTCAAACATATTAAGATATGGATTCAAATATCAAAATTTTTTGAATAAAATTTAAAATCTATTTGATTCAAATGCTTGTTACAGTACATTAAATTAATTTGAATTAAATATGTCGTGGTACGGACTAGAGATGGTCGGGTATAGAAATTCTTATACCCGAACCCGACCCGTACCCGAGTGATCAGCAAAAAAAATTACCCGTACCCGACCCGTACCCGATTAAAAATTTAAAACATTACCCGTACCCGACCCGTACCCGGTCAATAATAAAAAAAAATTACCCGTACCCGACCCGTACCCGATAAAAAATAAAAAATTTTACCCGTACCCGACCCGTACCCGATTAAAAATTACCTGTACCCGTACCCGACCCGAATGAGTAGTAAAAAGTTTACCAAAATTCAGGATGGAAAAAATAAAATGTTTTAGATAGCGAGCTAGATAGAGCGTATCAGGCTCTAGTTTGTAAGTAAAATACATTAAAATGCTTGTGTACATTTGTACATATAAATACACTGTGAAGCATGAATAGATTTCCAATGTCTTTGGAACTTTATACTCATTTACAAATGTCAACAAAACGGGAGTAATATCTACTCAAATTTTTCGAGAAGCTTATTGATCCAAAATGTCGTAATACCCGTTGTATTCAATTTTGGGTAAGTATGGTTTTTACGGAACAGTGCGACTTTTGATCTAATTCTTTAGAACCACAAGTAAGCGTGCTCATTATCTTGACACACAAATAAAAATTCACATTAAAATCACTTGAAAAATCACGAACATCCCCTAAAATTAATAGAGTATCATCGGTTCGTTTACGTGAATTGACCAAACATCAAATAATTCACGTGTATTCCCGGTGTGAAAAATTCAATTTTGAAAATGGTGAACTGTGAGGTGTAAGTAGTTTGAACATTTGTGAGACATTTTTTATGGTTACATTTTTACCTTTTTTTATAAGTATAAAAAATAGGTATAGAATTCGCTCAAACTTTCGAAAAATTTTCCGAGGCCCGGAGGGCCGAGTGACATATACCAATCGATTCAGCTCAACGAACTGAGCAAATGTCTGTGTGTGTGTGTGTGTGTGTATGTGTGTGTGTCCGTATGTGTGTTGTCAACTAAGAGGTCGAGATCTCAGAGATGGCTGGACCGATTTTGATCAAACTAGTCGCAAATGAAAGGTCTCCCCGTCACCCAGAACGCTATTGAATGGTTTTGAGATCGGATGTTTACTTTTTGAGTTATATGAAGTTTTATGTCAAAATTTTCAGTTTTTTGACAATATCTGTCACAATTGACCTTGAAACCAGAATGTGTTTTCAGACTTAGATTCCGCACGGTGATAGCTATCCAACAAGCCATAGATTGTTAAAATCCGTCCATTTTTAACGGAGATATCGATATTTTTGGGTAGGACATATTCCAGTAGTAGGAGTTTCACGCACTTAGTGATAAAGCGATTTTTCTGAGCAAAGTGAAACACGATTCTTTATACTGTTACATACAATTATTTCTAAGTAACAAAAAGACTGTGTATAGCATCTTTTTTCATGGTAATTTGCCTCGAACCGATTTTAGCACGGTTCGTTTTTGGCAACAATAACAATAATAAACGTTCGAATATGATATATATAAACCAGATGATGGCAGCATTTCCGAGTTGAGAACAATGCCATGATTAAATTTATTTAAACTACTTACAGCAATAAATGCTGGAAGAACATAACACCCATATACCATTCGAATCAGTTCGTCGAGATCAGCAAATATGTGTGTGACAAATAATTTCGCTCAATATTCTCGGAGGTGACTCGACCGTTTTCTACAAATTCTGATTCATCTGAGAAGCCGTATACTCCCAAACAAGCATCCTGAATTTCATTTGGATCCATTTAAAATAATATAACTAATTTTTCTCGTAGATGGCTGAATCGATCTAAGATTCAAATTGAATCTAAGAACCATCTAAGATTCAAATTGAAGGCCTTAAGATCATATAAAACATCTCGCTTTTTACTCAGATCTGACTTCCGGTTTAGAAGATTCAGGGTGATTAGTATAGAAATGTCTATTCCACGTAAATTAATCAGGTTATCGGGTTTGCAGATTTGGATAATTCATAACCAAATGAACTTATTTCAGTTTTAGTGTTTTTCAATTTTTGATTCAGAAGGTACTACGATTTCTCAAAGATGTCTGCACTGATTTTCAAACATTTTGATTCAAATGTAAACTGTACAGCTCCTTAGGTGAATTTAACTGACTTCGGCTACATCGATTTTCGAATTCTGGTTCCAGTCCGAATCGTTTCTCAAAGCTCACTCGTTTTCTCAAGAAATGCCAACTCGAATTTCAAAAACGAAAATTCAAATTAAAGGACTTACGGTCCCATACAAAATTGGTCAATTTTATCCGATTCTGACTTCCGATTCTAGAATTACAGAGTGATCAAATTTCAAAATTCGAACCGATGTAGAAGGTGACAATTCCAAAAAACTTGAAAGTTGGACTCAAAACTATTGCAATTTATTCGTTTTTGGCCATACGAATTGGTTTGGGTTATGCTGGTTCCTGAATACCGGCTCTGGAAGTACCCTAAATAACTGTGAACTCTGAAGTGAAACTTACGTCGACATTTCATGGAATGTTCAATCAACTGTCACAATTTTAGACTAAATATTACAGGGTAATGAGTGATTAAAATCTCAATTTGCCGCTTGAAATGACGGTCAATAAAATAATGCCCTGAGAACTAAAACACCAAAGAATATTAATGCAAAAAACACATGCGGATTGATAAAAAAAGGTATCATCTCACTGCTAGGTGGATTAAGCTCGTTTTTTTACTACAAAGCAAAATGAATTATGATTTTGATTTAAATTAATCTATCAAATATGCCCGTTTTGTAAGCCTCACAAACCCACACCAACGATGTTAACGGGAGCTGGTGGTTTTTACAGCCATTGAACTTCTGTTCCACCTCTCTTGGAACCCTCAACGAGTGAACACGGTGAAAATTTGAGCATATCGCGTGAAAAGATTTTCACCCGTACTTTTGCGACTGTCACGTATCGAGATTTTCAGTGAAAAGAAACGTAAACTAACTCGACGTCAACATTTCAAAAGGGCCTAAAGAGTGTAATCGTCACATTATCTCCAAACCATTATTTTCTTTTCATAGATAGTCTGAGTGCAATTGAAGCTATTCGCTCAAACGCTGCTTGCCAAAATGAACCTTTTTTCTTGGGCAAAATAAAACAGTCCCTGAACGTCATATTGAATAATAATTATCAAATCACAATAGTTTGGGTTCCGGCTCATTGCTCCATTCCAGGCAATGAAAGAGCCGATAGTTTAGCTAAACGTGGTGCTATTGAGGGTGAGATTTATGAGAGACCGATTGCTTTCAACGAATTCTATAGCGCGTCTCGCCAAAGAACACTTGCCAGCTGGCAAGCTTCTTGGGATAAAGATGATCTGGGTCGGTGGATGCACTCAATTATTCCTAAAATATCGACAAAGGCATGGTTCAGGGGACTGGATGTGAGTAGAGATTTCATTCGTGTGATGTCCAGACTCATGTCCAATCACTACACGTTAGATGCACATCTCCTTCGAATTGGACTTTCCGAGACTAATCATTGTGCTTGCGGCGAAGGTTACCGCGATATTGACCATGTTGTTTGGACATGCGTGGAGTTTCGTGATGTCAGATCTCAACTAATAAATTCCTTGCGTACCCAAGGTAGACTATCCAATGTCCCAGTTCGCGACATTCTTGCTTGTCGTGACCTTCCATACATGAAACTTCTTTATCATTTCATTAAATCCATTGGAGTTCCAATTTGAATTTTATTTTATGTTAGACTGTTTTCTCTTCCATGAGTTAAACCAATAGCCAACTATAGGATATTGAATATAAGTGGTGAACTGATACAAACAAACCTGAAATAGTTATAAGATCATGTACAAAATAACTGTATTTTATTTAATGTAATTTAAAATAGCAACTCGCTTGATAAAAACAGTGTTTAGATTAACTAATGAGTACCAACATACTAATATGATATTCGAAATGTATTAGGTTTAAACTACTATGTATTGTGGATGCCACGGCGAAGAAAAACTTATGTATATTGCCAATGAAATAAACGTATTTATGAAAAAAAGGGCCTAAAAACAATTGACTGATTTTCTTTGTTTACTTTCTCTTTCGACTATATCTGCGTTATTATACAAACGTTCGTTACATATTTGGTAATGTTTGAAACATGGAGATATTATCTTTCATCCTACACGAATACTTTGTAGGTACACGTGAAAATTAAGGAGATATTCACAAAAGAGAAAGTAAACAAAGAGCAACTCTCATTGGTTTATGTGCCCTTATGAAATGTTGACATCGAACTGGCAATATAGCTCAACTTGCTGTGCCATCAATCGGTGTCATTTCAAGTGAGGTGACACCACCCAAAAGTGAAGAATAAGAAGAACTTCTATGCAGATTTTCTGAAATAAATATTCATGTTTTTATGGGTAGAATCCTAATGATTTATATGTAAATTTTGAAAATCTCCAACCAATATTTAAAATAACAGTTTTCTGGTATCTAAATGTGATATGAGTACTACACTACATTTTATATATAAATCAAATAATTTTTACTGGATTGTGCATTAAACAGCTTTAAAATGGCAGTCCATTAAAACCTACGTGAAAAGTAGGGTCTGACCGCAACATCTTAGAGCTAAGGCAGTGTGTCTTATTAAATATGTTATAAAAAAGTAGGGTGGAAAATATTCACATAACTTTTCACGTAACTATGATTGATCGTTTTTTTTAAATGAAAAAAAAATGTTTTTTTCTGGAAAAAGATGCCAGTTTTCAGGTCTGGTTCTAGGCGCGAATGTCAAAACCCCTTGAATCAAATTGTTTATTTTTCGGAACAACTGTTTTGCAATAAAAAATTCTCGTCAACGTGTAAACATATTTATGTGAAGTACAAATGGTCGGGTAATCGATCAGAAAAAAAAATTTACCCGTACCCGACCCGTACCCGAGTGAGTAGTAAATTTTTTTACCCGACCCGACCCGTACCCGAGTAAGCAGTAAATTTTTTTTACCCGTACCCGACCCGTACCCGATTGAAAATAAAATTTTTTACCCGTACCCGACCAAAAACCCGTCGGGTACGGGTACGGGTCGGGTTTCGGGTAAAATACCCGATACCCGACCATCTCTAGTACGGACAAGGGTCATTTAACCGAAAGTCATTTCGCTGAAAAAATATCGTGATTGGAATTGATATAAAAATAAAGACAAAAAATAATTCTTTTAACTCCCGTTTTGTTGACTTACAATCGTTCTTATGAAATGATCCAGACATTTGAATCATTTTTGTAGGTTTATTTACGATCCTCAGAACGGAATTCCCAAAAAAAACTTGTTGACTTTATTAGTGTACCTATCCGGCAATTGTTTGTGGTATTTTCCGATAACTAAGTGCAGATAAAAAATATCTAAAGTGGCGTCGCCACATCGATTTGATTCGTGTGCTGTCCGACCTCTCTCCCGCTCGACCTAACTAAAGCAAAGAAACCTAGCTTTGAGTAGACCGGGCAAACGAGGCGGTTACAGGTTTGTATGCAAGAAGCCGCCGTTTCCGACGGTGATTGCATAAGTTTCAGCAAGTGACCATTGATCAATTTTTATGCTTCAAGATGAAGTTTTGCTAAATCAGTAAGTTCGTGCAATCGTAAATTGTTGACCCCGTTCAACGATTTCACTGCAGAACTTTTCTGCAGCTATAACACTAAAAACAAACGCAGGTGTTTGGTGATAACAGGTTATAATTTTCCTATCAAGTATAAATTGAAAAAAAAAACATTTTTTAATTCACCTAGTGGTGTAATGATGCCTTTCTCGTATTACTTATATTTTCAGAAACATCACTAAAAGATTCTGTCAAGATTTTTTCTTTCAAACTTGAAAAAAAAACTTTCTTTGGGTATAAATCTGCATCTCGCCTCGCCATCGCTGGTGAAAAAATGTTCATGAAATCGAAAATTTTCACGAAAATCGTATCTGGATCAGTTTTTCGGGGACTTTTTAAAAAAATTGAAGACCTTTTATTTGCATTTCTTTAATAAATTTGCACACATTTCCTTGTAACTCCGGAACAAGAAGTCGGATCGAAATGAAATTCAAGAAAATTGTATGAGGCCATAAGACCTTTCATTTAAATTTAAATCTGTGAAAATCGGTTCAGTAATCTCAGAAAACTGAGTGACATTATTTGTCACATACAAACACGCACACATACATTTTAATCAATATTAAATTTATGCGAGTGAATTTCATAGTAAAAACTTTTTTACGACTTTGAGCATTACTCTGAATATAAAAAACATCTGTGATTTCATTTTTCTCATAAATGTACAGATAAACATAAGAATTATTACTAATTGCTGAAACTGAATTAAAGGTGGTTTTTGCAAAAGTCTGCATGATTTTTAAAAAGCAGTTTTTGGTAGTTCGTACTTTTGATATAAAATGTTCCGATATCAATGCAGAAAATATTAGTACGGAAATCTACGCACACGCACATTTTTATTGAATTTGGAGTTTCAAGAATGGCAATCCCTGTCAAAGAGTAAATTTTTGGTGGAAGAGAAACCTTCGCATTAAGTAATTCTATCACAATAGAAGTTCATTTCATCCAAGCTAAACTTTGAAAATGCGCACAGTAGAGGACGCCCAAGCCAGTGGATTTTTTTCTTCTTCAAATTCTTATAGCTAAAACATTCTTTAAGTGGTTGGTAGGTTTGCTCTTTGAAAATTTACTCTTCGATTCGCAAACCATTCGGCACCCCAAAGAAACATTCAGGGTCAATTAATAAAGGATTCATTTACTCCAGGAAGAACGATGAACCGTTTTCACTATAGCTTGGGTGAGAAACAATACAATATACTTCAATTCAAGATCTCCATACACAAATAGAACCTTGTATGGAGAACCAAAACCCGGAAACATGTGGAACAGTTACATATCAGCTGTTAAGAATTACCGTAATCGCATTCGCACAAATCACACGACTAAGACATTTTGATATTTTCAGATTCAAGTCTTGTGAAAATGCGTTTGTCAAAGCGCAAGTTTGAAAGCTTCGCCATCAGCCCATTCATTTGCAGAAATACCAAAATGACTGGGCACCCATAAGAAGTAAACAGTATTTAAAATTCAGATCTTCGATTTGAGGTCGGCATGCGATCAGTAAATTCAACCGTGAATCATTCGAACTGAGTGCCTTGAAAGCTGCGTGACTTTTTTTTCCATAAATACGTTTATTTATTAGGCAATATACATAAGTTTTTCTTCGCCGTAGCATCCACAATACATAGTACTTCAAACCTAATACATTTCGAATATCATATTAGTATGTTGGTATTCATTAGTTAATCTAAACACTGTTTTTATCAAGCGATTTGCTATTATGAATTGCATTAAATAAAATACATTTATTTTGTACATGATCTTATAACTATTTCAGGTTTGTTTGTATCAGTTCATCACTTTCATTCAATATAAAATAGCTTGGAAGAGAAAGGAGTTTAACATAAATTATAATTTTAATTGGAACTCCAATGGATTTAATGAAATTATAAAGAAGTTCCATGTGAGAAAGCTCACGACAAGCAAAGAATGTCACGAACTGGGACATTGGATAGTCTACGAGCTGCGTGACTGTCGAAACAAAAACAAATTCGCTTACTATAGATTCTGTGCTGAAGTGTCGATTGTACCCCACACCGAATCGCGTAGATTTCTGTAGTCTCATTTCACGACAGTAGACACCAGTAGCAGCTCGACCATCCAACCGGGAACAGTCATGAAAGATAATTATTGCGGTCATCGCGGTTCTATATTCATCGGATTCATGTAATAGTACAATACTAATCTTATGGTGTTTTTCATTGAAAAACACTGGTGGCGTGGATGGCTCTGGTTTTGCATTTTTGAGCAGGAATTACAATAACACACCCAATATTGCATTTCTGTTCGAAAGTGCAAAACCAGAGCAATCCACGCCACCAGGGGTTTTCAGTGAAAAACGGCATTAAACTCAATATAAATCGTGCAACAATTTTTTAACAATTCCATCATGTTTTGACGCCCCCTGGATGTTAGTGCCCGAGCCGATCGCCTCACTCACCTCACCCTCACTACGGAACAGGTAAATATCAAATGTATTTGAATCAAAAGAAAGTGAAAATAAGCTCTGATTCAAAATATAATATATTTCAATTCAAAGTGTAATATATTAAAATTAAAAATATATTTTTCGGTGTGTATTTCAACTTTCATTTCAGTCTAAATAATGTTAATTTCTACCATTGAGAAGTTTAGTTTTAGTAATAAAATTTGTTATTTGTTCAAATCACTTCTACCTAGTAGTAACAGTTTTCACACTTTCTAGAATACAATTGGAAAAGTTTTTTGGAATCCAAAAAGTAAAACGAAATTCAAAATTTTCCGAATACCAATACCGAAAATAATATCGCTGAACGCCCAGAAGAACAGTAAATCGCAGCTTCTTCGGTTTCTTCTCCCTTCAGTCACTTTATTCCGGTGGAGTATGAGTTAATTTTCGCTTCTCTCAATTTATCGCATTGCTCGCATGCTTGGCTCTCTCAGTGTGTCGTTCTTCGGTTAGCGATAAATGGAGTATTTTTCCAGAGGGTTTTTCGCATTTTTTTTCCCTGTGTTCACACGTCGCCATACAGTCAATGCCGTTTTCGGCACTCACTCTCCCGTCGTGGCGCAGTCGGTCGGTCGGTCGGTCGGTCGCTCAGCAGTCGACAGCCGAGCAGGGAACCGAAGCAAGCCGAAGCTCGTTTGCTGGTGCTGTTGTTATTCCCCCTGTTCGGTCGTGTACTTTCAGATATTGTATGTGTCGTGTCGCTGTGACCGAGGAAAATATCAGACGGCCTGTTTAGTCTATCGTTTACCTCTCGACTTGACGCGCGGCCTCTGAGAGAAGACCTAGGCAGTGGCAGTGGCTCAGATGGGTGAAATATCCTGTGTGGACAGCCGTGAATCCGTGAGGAGTGCTAGTTTTTAGAGCTGAACCCTTCAGTAGGAAACAAACAACAGAAAAAAAAACCACAGGAAAGGCGCAACAGGACGGGCGCGAAAACAGTGAAAACCAGAAAAAGAAAGTCGATAAAAGGAAGCAGGAAAGGAAGAAAAAAAAGGGAAGTCGGGCTTTTGGACAAAAATTGCATCTGTCAGGATCGGGCTCGGAAACAACTGTCCTGTCGGGGCTGTTGTGGCTGTTCGGCGTGTTGGTGTGTGTGTTTTGATACGGTGCAACATCCTGCGTTGTTGAAAAACCCGAAAATACAGCACAACAAAACGGATGAAATAATAGATGCAAAGAAAGGGCAGCAGGATAGTAGTAGTGTGGGAAAACAGAATGTGCAACATGCTGTAATGTTTCGGGGTTAGAATTCGATGAAAATCGTGGTGGAAAAAAAATAGGTATCATTATTAATAGGGGATGATAAAGTGTGGCAGTTGAACCTGGATGACAGTTGTTGAAAAAGTATACTGTCTGGCCAGCAGAGTGCATCTTTTTTTATTTTTTGGTTGGTGAATAATCATCTTGTAACGGATTTAAATGTGTGTGATATTACAACGTGAAAAGCTCTGCGACATTGGCTGGAGGTAGAAAAAGAGGCGAACAACCGAATCCTGCCACCATACTATCATCAGTGATACGGTTTGAGTGCGACGTTTGACACACGAGTGAAATTATCGTAACGTGTAACAACAACGAAGAATCAGCAAATCGAAAATCGGTGAAAAGAAAACAAAGTGTCAAGTAATAACATATTCGCAGGGAAATTAAGTTGAAGCAATTGGAAGCGAAAGAGATAAGCGGCAACCGAAAAAAAATGTTGAGTGTTTGTGAATTATAAGTGAGGTAACGAAAGAAAAAAAAAGAAAAGAAAAGCAAAAAAAATCAATCAACGAAACCGCAGCTAAAGAGTTGTGTTGTCGTTGTTGTGAAAGAAGTGTTTACACTCGAGGAAGAGGAACAACACAACACCATAACAACAACGTTCCGGGAAGGGAGCCCAGTGTGAAGAACAATCACAGTAGGCCAACTTACAGGATACTGATTCTGAGTGCAAACAAAAAAAAGCGTGTTTTGCGTGTTGTTCGAAAAGTGCACAGAAACGAAAGAAGTCATCTCCAAGTCAGTGTTTATTGAATAAGCAGGAAGTGAAACTTGTGTCCGGTTCGGCGAGGAAGAAGAAGAAGAAGATCATCGTCGACAGCAAAGAACGAGAAGAGATTGTTCAGAATTCTAGTAGCAGTTGTTGACCCGTAGCACCGTAGCACTCATAGAAAACACACACGCACACAAACACATACACACACAGGAAAAAGGAGTACAAGTGCAGGTCACCCCAGAGACAACAAACAAACTGTTTAGATATCGAAGAAGAAACAGTCACATTTTGGATTAAGTAGCTGTCGACGAATGAAGTTGCTGCCGATCAGTTGAATGGATTACCAACGAAGCGCGGACATTAATATCTAAACAGGTAGGTCATGACGAGAACCTGTTACGCAACTGTTAAGATCGGCATAGAAAACGGTGTCGGTTGGTTGGTTGGTTGGTAGTTTCATTAGAGGCAGACTGGCAGGCAGGTGGCGAAGCTGTAGTTGGTAGTTCAGCACGCGACTTACTTCTGACAGCTGATATAGAAGCAGCAAGCTGTTGATCGAAGATATGAAGTAGAAGAATAAAACAGTAACAAACAAAACAAAAAAAAAAAAAAGAAAAACACGCAAGCGAGAATGAGAGTGAGGGAGAAATTATGAAGAGTCCGAAAAAGGTGTGCCATCAGCAGTCCGGCAGGACACCTGTTTCATTCGGAATGACGTCTGGTGGTGCCCCGCTCGTACACTCGTACCGGGAAGGGGGGAGGGCGAGGGCGGCCACGATGATCGAGTGCACTTCTGAGAGGATAAAATTACACCGCCTGTCAGGATCGCGTTCGGGCGGCTGCTCGTAAGGGTTGTGTTTTTTATTTTGCTATCGACCAGTTCCTGTGTGTGTGGTGACAGGAACCCAACACAGTGAAAAACGAGATTGATTGATCGAATGGGCTTTGCTCCGGAAACAGGGTTGCCATCCGTTCGGACATTGCTCAAGTATTTTCATCCTTAGATTTGAATATGTATCAAAGCAAGGTGCCAGACTTATGCATCTAAATCAACCGTTTTTTGTCGTGAATACGACTTGCTTTACCATGGGGTGCCTTTTCAAAATTTACCCTCTGAGAGAGCGATAAGTTTTTGATCCTGAATATCTCTTGTTGTATCTAACGAATCAACATAATTTTTGTTACATACCATCGGAAATATGATCACAGTTTTATGATAAAACTTTCAGTTGTGTGACATAATCTCAAATAATTCAAAATTAAACTTTTCTGAAATGTTTGGTATAAACGAGTATCAAAGAGGATAATTCATAAGGCGCGTTTGCCTTCCTCGTATTTTTAAAGCTCAGTGATCTGTGAAAGGATTTATATAATCTAACTACCAATAGAATCGAAATTTTTCAACTTAAACGTGTATAGCAAAAGAATTGAAGCATTTCAATAGTACATTATTGAAAAACCTGTCTCATTTGACCCATGTCAATACCAGCCAATCAGAACGCGTTCTGAGGAAGAGAACAAAATATCTGCTGCTGTACAACAAATCGTTCGAGAAAAATGTTCCGAAAAGTTTTGAATATCGTAGTGAGTTCCACAATTTGGTCCTTCTGAAAGGCAGGAATGAATCCGGATGCATCCTGATAGTTTCTTTCAATGAAATGCAAATCGAAATGAAATAATCGAAATTAAAATTCTATATGCTGCTATTTTTATAGCCGTTAGAACCGCCCATTAGTGAAAAAGCTACAAACGAAATCACGTAAAAAGAAACTTCTTAACAAAAATTGGATCAGTTTGGATTCTATCGCCACTGCGAGCAGATGTATTTTGTGTCGTTTGCAAAGCTTCGCTTCCGACAAGAGCGATTACGTCACAGCTGCCAGTCATTTGCATTGGTGAAAAAGCAACGGTGAAGAACATCACACAAAATCAGCCGTTCTAATGGCCCTAAAAGTTTTCTAAAGAACTATTAGGATCGAACTATTAAATCGAAGGTAAATATCCTCAGTTTAGTGCAAATTTAGAACTGTTTGATTTGATTTGTGCTCTTTTCGGCTGTGTGAAATTCTCAGTAATCGAGGTCAAGTGAAGCCTTTTTTTTGCGAAAAATGTGAAAAAGGGGAATACCCACCCGCCTTTTTTCTATGAAGGGCGAATCTTGCAAATGTAAACAATTGGAGTTTCTTTTTCCTTTGAATAATTGTTTCAAAATCCTTTCTTTTTTGCTTGGAATCCTATCCAAATGAGGTTTTCCTCATTGTTTCTAAAAGTTTAAGTAGTTAAACTTTTTTTTAGTGATTTGTGGATATCACACAATTGAAAATTTAAACGTAAACTGCTGATCATATTACTGACGGCATGGGGAAAGAATTATGTCGTTGCGTTTAGTACTACTTAGGCTGTGAACCATTTTGAGCGGTTGGTTATTTTTGGCAGATCGATAGTTATTTTCCGACACTGAAAAAAATCTTGCAAAGAAAATTCTAATATCAATTCTTTAGTGAAAATTATTTCCAGTGCACAGTACACCCAAATAACTTTCCATCCGTCAAATTTTCAAATGGGCCCCATTTTTGGTGAAATTTAACCACTCGACACAAAATAACCGCTCAAGTGTCAGATTTCAACCAAAAGATAAAATTAACCGCGAAATGGTTCACAGCCTGTATTGCCTTGTATTGAATCTGGTTGTCACCCTTTTTCTAGGGGGAGAGGAGCGAGGATTGAGAGGCAGTTTGTTCGTGGTTCGTCTCGTCATCCATTGCCGTGGTATTGTTGTTTTTTTTTTTTTTTATAATAAAATTTTTATTGGGCTCATTTGCGTTAGCTTAACGTGGCCGATTGTCTTGTTGTTAGGTGGAAAAGAGTGGAAGCCGTATTATGGGGCGACCTGCTCCCCTAGAGTTAGTAAAGGAGTGTCAGGAGGGTGGGACCTATACTGTATTGATTTTGAACATATTTTGATATTACAAATCATTCATTAATAGCTTGCATCTTTTAAACACACTTTGCATTTCCGGGTTCTCGACGTTCTCCAGATTGTAACGAGGAAGAGACTATACTAAACTCGGATGCTTTGTTGGTGTACTTTGATGTTGGTGTGTCATTTATGGATGGTTTCCAGCAATTCAGCTTGACCAGTGTTTAGTTCGTTTGGGGTAGGACCACTGTAGAAGAAAGAAAGAGAAAGAGAGAGAACTAGATTTGCACGTTTATAGCTTTGAGGAAGTTATAGAGGTAGGTCATGTAAAGGAGATCTCTGGTTGCCAAAACGTCACGGACTGGAACATAAGGTGGTCTACCTTGGGCCCGAAGGGAATCAATTAGCTGGAGTCTGACGTCGCAATACTCGGAGCACACCCAAACAACATGCTCGATGTCATGATAACCGTCTCCGCAAACGCAAAGATTACTCTCACTAAGGCCAACACGATGAAGATGCGCTTTGAGCAAAGAGTGGTTGGACATAAGTCTTGACATTGTGCGAATAAAGTCCCGGTTCACATCCAACCCTCGGAACCAAGCTTTCGTCGATACCTGCGGTATAATGGAATGTAACCACCGTCCTAGATATCCATCATTCCAGGAGGTTTGCCAGCTGACGAGTGCCTCTTGACGAGAACGACTGAAAAATTCATTGAAGCAGATTGGTCTTTCATAGGTTTCACCTTGTAATGCGCCCACCTTGGCCAGTGAGTCCGCCATCTCATTACCCCTTACGGAACAATGTGATGGGACCCAAACCAAGGTAATCCGGTATGATTTTTCAGATAAAGCACTCAGTTGTTCCCGTATTTTCCCCAGGAAATACGGCGAGTACTTTCCAGGCTTCACTGAGCGAAGAGCCTCGATAGAGCTGAGACTGTCCGATACAATGAAGTAGTGGTCTGTGGGCAAAGTTTCAATGATCTCAAGGGTATACTGAATTGCAGCTAGTTCTGCGACGTAAACTGAAGCCGGATCACTGAGTTTATAGGAGGCGGTGAAATTTTCATTAAAAATACCGAAGCCAGTGGACCCGTCGAGATGTGATCCGTCAGTGTAAAACATTTTATTACAGTCGACTTCTCTAAATTTGTCATTAAAAATATTTGGGATCACTTGAGGGCATACGTGATCCGGGATTCCATAAATATCTTCATTCATGGATGTGTCGAAAAACACCGTAGAATTAGAAGTATCATAGAAACGAACACTGTGAGGATTGTAGAAAGAAGAATTATTGTTACGTGACATGAAATCAAAGTACAATGTCATAAATCGGGTCTGAGAATTAAGCTCGACTAGCCGTTCAAAGTTATCGATAACCAACGGGTTTAAGACGCTACATCGAATGAGTTGTCGATATGAGAGATCCCACAAACGGTTTTTCAACGGGAGAATTCCCGCCAGTACCTCGAGACTCCCCGTATGAGTAGACTGCATACAACCCAAGGCTATACGCAAGCAACGATACTGGACTCTCTCCAGCTTGATAAAGTGTATTTTCGCGGCTGAACGGAAACAGAAACATCCATACTCCATCACTGACAATATCGTTGTTTGGTACAGCCTTATAAGATCTGTTGGGTGAGCTCCCCACCAAGTCCCGGTCACTGTACGTAGAAAGTTGATTCTTTTTTGGCATTTTCGTTTCAGATACCTAATGTGACATCCCCAGGTACCTTTGGAATCGAACCAGACTCCGAGGTATTTGAATGTGAAGGCCTGAGCTATGGTTTGACCCATTAGTTGAAGCTGTAGTTGTGCAGGTTCACGCTTCCTGGAAAATACTACCAACTCAGTTTTCTCCGTGGAGAATTCGATACCCAGCTTTAGAGCCCATGTAGACAAAGTGTCTAAGGTAGTTTGTAATGGTCCTTGCAGGTCGGTAGACTTGGATCCTATAATAGACACCACGCCATCATCTGCAAGTTGCCTTAACGTGCAAGAATTTTCAAGACATTCATCGATGTCATTGACGTAAAAGTTATAAAGAAGGGGGCTGAGGCATGAGCCCTGGGGAAGGCCCATGTAACTAATTCGTGAGGTCGTCAAGTCTTCATGTGTAAAAAACATGTGCTTTTCCGATAATAAGTTGTGCAAAAAATTGTTGAAAAGTGGGGAAAGACCATGCTTGTGCAGCTTCTCCGAGAGAATTTTTATGGAAACTGAATCAAAAGCCCCCTTTATGTCCAAGAATACTGATGCCATTTGCTTCTTGTGAGCGAATGCCATTTGAATTTCTGTAGAAAGCAGCGCAAGGCAATCGTTCGTTCCTTTGCCTTTACGGAAGCCAAATTGTGTATCTGAAAGCAAGCCACTTGTTTCCATCCATTCATCGAGACGAAACAGAATCATTTTTTCCAGCAGTTTCCGAATACAGGAAAGCATTGCAATCGGCCGATACGAGTTGTGGTTGGAGGCTGGTTTGTCCGGTTTCTGAATAGCGATAACCCTCACTTGTCTCCAGTCTTGAGGAACAAAGTTCTGTTCGACGAACTTGTTGAACAAGTTCAACAGACGTTTTTTCGCGATATCGGGAAGATTTTTAAGCAAATTGAATTTAATTTTATCACGCCCTGGGGCATTGTTGTTGCACGATAAGAGGGCAAGAGAAAACTCCGTCATCGTAAAGGGGGTATCGTTTTCAGTGTATCGAGAGGACGCGACGCGATAGGTATTCGATTCCCGAACAAAATCCGGGCAAACTTTCTTGGCGAAGTCAAATATCCAGCGGTTTGAATATTCTACGGATTCGTTATTAGTGGTTGCATTTCTCATACGACGGGCTGTATTCCACAGAGTGGTCATCGATGTTTCCCTAGATAGGCCATTGACGAACCGACGCCAGTAACCTTTTTTTTTTGCTTTAATCAGATTTTTCATGGTCTTTTCTAATGATGCATATTTTTCGTAGTCTTCGCGCTTGCCACTGTTCCCGAATTTTTTATACGCGGATGATTTTGTTTTATATATTTCCGAGCACTCTTTATCCCACCATGGGGTTGAAGGTCGCGTAGTGATTGTAGTTTTGGGTACTCGTTTGGTCTGGGCTTGAATCGCGGCGTTGAGGATCAAGTCAGCTAGGGATTTGTATTCTTCTTCAAGCGAATCTGGTTGTTTCGTTTCAAGAGCTTGGGATACCGCGATCGAGTAGGAATTCCAGTCGATGTTTTTCGTGAGATCATATGTCATATCGTCTGATGTCGGTGTTTGTGCACCAGTGGATATTGAAACCAAAATCGGCAAGTGATCACTACCGTGGGGATCAGGGATTACCTTCCACTTGCAATCTAGCTGTAGTGATGTCGAGCAAAGGGATAAGTCCAGCGCACTAGAGCGGGCTGGCGGTCTTGGATTGCGTGTCATTTCACCCGTATTTAAAATTGTCATATTGAAGTTGTCGCACAGATCATAAATTAACGAAGAACGGTTATCATCATATAGGCAGCCCCACCCCGTACCATGCGAGTTAAAGTCTCCTAAAACTAACCGCGGAGTGGGAAGAAGCTCCATGATGTCTGCAAGTCGTCGATGCCCTATCGAGACTCTGGGAGGTATGTAGCTAGAAGCTATACAAAGATCTTTGCCTCTAATTCTGATTTGGCAAGCAACAACTTCAATGCCCGGGATCAAGGGGAGGTTAATTCGATAAAATGAATAGCACTTTTTGATCCCTAAAAGAACCCCTCCATAGGAGTCTCCTCGATCCAGGCGTATAATGTTGAAATTGTGGAAGTCAAAGTTTATATTTGAAGTGAGCCATGTTTCACACAATGAAAATACGTCGCAGTTACGCGAATTTATCAAAAATTTGAAAGAATCTAATTTTGGGATGATACTTCTGCAATTCCACTGGAGTATAGTGATCATATTCTCGATTTCTGTAGGTATTTCAGCCATCGATAGATACGATCGCTGTAAGGAGGGGCCATTGTTCAGTCAACTGTTTTAAAAATGTTCTTACTGTTGGTAATAAAGCCGTTAGAATACTTTTAAGAGGATCAGTTATATTGAAGGCTGTTAATATCCAGTCCACGATATCAGAGAGTTTCAGTAATCCAACGTTTGTCGGGTTTTCTGGTTGTGTTTTGGGATCACTTGGGTTTTTCAGTGTCCCTGGAAGTGCTGGAAATTCCTGGTTGTAATTCGATTTTCGAAATCCAGGAGGTATTGGCTTCGGCTCTGTGACATTGTTGTTTTGGTTCCGTTTTAATATTTTAGTTTCTAGTATTTTAAGACCTTTGCGAGGAAGCTTAGGAGAGGACATAATTGGTCGTTTCCTGTTTGTTCCTAGCTGAACAGAAGAAGGTCCTTCGTCGGGGTCATTTGAAACATCAGCGTCAGTCGACAAAAAAGCGAATGGGTTGTCAGAGATATGTGGAGTAGCTCGTTTGAGGATTTCCGCGTAAGATCGTTTGGAGTGCTCCTTCACGGTTCGCTTGAGCTTTTCCTCGCGTTGCTTATATTTAGAGCACTCAAAAAGAGCATGCGGATTCTCACCACAGTAAATACACTTTTCGATTGACTTCCTGCAGGAGTCATCTCTGTGTCCCTCACCACATTTACCACATCGTGGTTTGTTACAACAGACTTGAGCCGTATGTCCCATCTGTTTGCAGTTTGAGCAGTGCATTACTTTCGGTACATACAACCGAACAGGTAGACGAACCCCTCCCACTACAACGTAATTCGGAAGTGCAGAACCGGCGAAGGTCACACGAAAAGAGTTTGATGGATGATACTTTCCATCTTGTGTCGATTTAGAGTGCAATTGCTTGCACTCCAATATCTTCACTGGTTGAAGGTCGGGATTTTTGAAGCGGCCAATCCCATCCTTCATCAGATCTTCGACAGTTAAACTTTCTTCGTGGACCACACCGTCGATCTCCACCATCCGAGAAGGTACGTAGACGCGATATTCCCTCGTGAAAATCTCATTGGTAGCAATGTCGTTTGCTTGTTTTAGATCAGTCACGACAACGCGCAGTTTGTTCGGAGATACTTTGTCCATGTGTTTTACTGCCGAGTAGTGTTTAGTCAGATCTCGAGAAATATTGAGGACTCTGAGGGATTTAGCTATGGGCCGGAAGTAAACCACCCAAGGGCCATCCGATCCGTCATCCTGATAGACCTTCTGACGGATTGGTGGTTTTCCCAGAGGGGGAGCGGGGATATCCATTTCAGATGTATCACTATCAGGATATTCATCCAAACGTTCCTCATCTCTAGGTTTATCATCATCTTCCCCGAGGTTCCCCTCATCGGAAGACATATTTTCTGTGCAGGAGAAACAAAGTCTCCCACACTATCAAGGAAAATAGAAAAAATAGATAGGATAGTGCGAAGTAGGAAAAAAGTTGAAATATAAAATGAAAAAAACTACTTCACCGGTATGGTTTGTTGAGCTGATGGGTGAGTTGGTCCTTTGCTTGGATTATTTCTCTCGCGTGACCTTGATGATCCAGTCACTCACTGCTGGTGCCGATGCTATTGAAGCGACAGGTAGAAATGGTCGCAAGCAAGTGTGTATACCACTGTCTGCTGCCGGTGTTTATCACTCGATCAACCACTGGATCTAAGAGAACAAAAAAATGTTTCCTCCAGCCCTTGCTAGGGAAACACCTTCGCACTCGAGGTTTAGTAATCGATACCGTCCCGATACGGAGCGAAAAAACAACAAGTGTATCGCGGACGACTGCTCGGATACGAATGATGGTATTGTTGTTGATTTCGTTGCTAGATGCTGTAGATGCGCCTTGTTGTACATTGTTTGCAGTTGCTGGTTGGTTGGATGGTAAGCTGTTAACTGCAGCTGGTGTACTTTGTTCTATAGGGGATACGTTGGATGGTTTCGTTGAACAGGATGCTTCACTGTTGTTGGTGACTGTCACAGGTGTACTGGGGTTGCTTGGAGTTGGTCCTTTGGTGTAGTTGTCTCCTTGTCCAGTTTATTACATGGCTTACCGCAGTGAACAGCTTTTTGACAATATTGACATGTGGCTATCTGATTGTCATAGGTAACAAGTGATTTGCACGGGATTCTTGTATCCTGACCGAATGTCACATAAGAAGGTATAGGCCTCCTCAAGCGCATGCGTAACAAACGTACGCCATTTAGAATACCGGGGAAAAAATTCTTCTACTTTTCTTTTTCGATAGAGAGAATCTCTCCATAGTTTTGCGAATATAAGGATCGATGACGCTTGAGGGAAGATCATGCACACGCACTTCTATAGCACTATCTTCCATATATACTGGAATGTTGTACTTGATATTTTCATGCTCAACATAGTGCACATTGTTATTGTCTTTTGCGAATTGAATTGCATCCAACTCTTTATAGAACTGAATATAAACAACATTGTTGGTCTTATTGCATTTTGAAGTAAATGCACACGTTTAATGTCAAGATGCATTTGCTCCTTAAGCAAACCTTCAAGTTCTCGTATCGAAGGTCGAATTTTGCACTGCCTGAAGTCAACAACAATTGTATTCTTCCGTACCGGCGGTAGCTTTTGTTCGTTTGGTTCACTCATTCCGAGATCGTTCTATTGTTCACTACACAATACTGTACTTGGATGCTTCTGTCCCGAACGTAATCGGTTTTGTTTTTTCGACAGACTTGGATGAGATGAGAAAGCGAACTGATTCTGAACTGTTGAACTGATCACTGAACCTGTGTATTGGAACTGAATTCGAGACCAGGATTCTGATTCTCAGTTGCATTTTAACTACAGAATTCAGGCCCAAAATTCAGTTTTCAAATTAGGATCCAAAATTCAGTGCTAGAATCCGGATTCGAAATTTATTTCAAAAAATCTTCAGAATGTAGTTGTTGAATTCAGTTATAGTTCTAAAATTGTAGAACTCAATTTTGGAATCTAGAATTCTAGACTTGCATTTTGGTTTAAAATTCAGAATTCAGTTTAGAAGTGCAATCAGGAAATTCAACTTAATTTTGGATCGTAGTTCTGTTCCTGGATTTCGGTTCTGAAGTTCCAGAGCTTCAGTTTCCGAATTCTGAACCTGAGTTCCAAATCCGAACTTCGGGCGGAAATTTTGGAACTGAATTTGGTCTAAAGCTCAATTTCAATATCAGGATTCATTTTCAAAATTCAGATCCAAGTTCACAATTAATTTCCGAAATTTACTTCCAAAGTTCGGACCAAGAATCAAGATCCTGATCTCGGATCCCGGTTTAGTTTTCAGTTTTGAAACTGAATTTCTTAACTGAACTCTAGAAATGAATTCTGGATCTGGATTCTGGTTTGAACTGAACGAGTCAACTACGCAGGCTAGAACGAATGAAGCAACAAATTTTTACTTTCTTTATTTATCAAGCATATATTCTAGCGCTAATTTCGAGTTATTCGAGGATATCATACTACTAAAAATGCTTTAGAAAATTGCTGATTATATTTCCTATGACGCGAAGAGAAAATTAAATTGATACGTTAAATTTAAAAAGAGATATTTCCGACCAAATTTTATCACTCTCCCAGCGGGTTAATTTTGAAAAGATGACCCACACAGATAAAAATATTTTGTGAATTTACATCTATTTTCATGCACATATTTAGAGCAGGTAATTAAACATAAAGTTACTTTACAACTCTGTAGGTTTCAATATAATTTAATCGCAAACTAAGCGTTAATTTAAAGATGCGGTTATATTCATTGAAAATTCAATGCAATCCGATTTAGTTTTGCATCGATGAAAGTTTTCAATCAAAATTTCGATTCAACCCATGTCTATTCCATGTTACGATTGATTTACATGTCGTGTAAATTTCATTATTTCTTTCTGTGCATAGTGAAGTAAGACGTATTCGTGTCAAAAAAACGGGAAAATTTTCTAATTAGAATCTATTAGACTTACCTATTTGCATATTTCAACTGATAAGGAGTGTATCGAAAATAAGCTATCCACAAATTTTTCTTTCAAATTATGATAAAAAACGATATTTTATTCAAACTAAAAATTGATCCTTTATTGTACGAGGTTAAACTTGAGCATAATGAAAACCGGATGAAATTTAAATTTTTCCTTCATGAATTTTCGAACTGTTTGTCGAACGCTCTTCATCAAGTTTCGGACAAGTGTTGCATCGCATTTTTCGGACGCTTAAGCCAAAATATTTTTGAGCTCCTGCAGCTCCTGCTGCCTTACCAGTCTTCTTGAAGATCCTTTTCACGATTGCCCAGTAACGTTCGATGGGTCGAAGCTGAGGGCAATTTGGTGGATTGATATTTTTCTCAACGAAATTTATACCCTTTTCCGTAAGCCCATTGAGAGTGGTTTTGGCATAGTGAGCCGAGACTAAATCCGGCCAAAACAGTGGAGTTTACTATGCTTCTTATATAAAGGCAGCAATCTCTTCTGGAGACACTAAGATCGATAGATTTTTCATTTATAGTTCCGGTAGTCTAAAAACAGGTTGACTTCAAACCACAGGAACATATTGCTTGCCATACCAGTCCGCAGCGCACACATCCTCCCCAAAGACGACAGTAAAGTATTGTGAACCTGGAAGGGTTTTTTAGTCCTCCTTTACATAAGTCTCATCGTCCATCAAAACGCATGCATTCGGACACTGCAAAATAAGCGAATACAATTTCCGGGCCCTTGTTGCTGCTCGCTCCTTCTGTTCTACACTTTGTTTCGAGATTTTCTGCTGTTCTGATTTTTTCTTCATGATTCGAGATACCACTTTCTGGTCCAGTTTCGGGTTGGAAGAACTGGGTTTTCTGTCTCTTCCAGGTAGCTCATCCAAAGAATAGTGTTCCCCAAACTTATTAATGATGGTTTAAACACTGGCATGATGAATTTCATAGTAATAGCCTTCTCACATAGCCATGTATCCAGAACCTTAATTTTCAATTCCTTTTCAATACGCGACATTTTGAACGCAGAGTAAACAAACGAAAGCTGACAGCCAAACGCACAGCATGCTGTGATCTGAGCATAAAAAACCATCACAAATACATGCGTACAGCACAAATGTATGTGGATAGCTTATTTTCGATACAGTCCTTATTTTCTCCCCCAAGACCGGAAATAGTAACCGCAAGTTCAATTCATTACTCCGGAACCGAAGGTCGAATGCGAATAAAATTCAAAAGCACCCCCGTAGGTTTTAATAGCCGGTGTTTCATTTGAATCTAGAAGTTTATGAAACCCGATCCATTCATCTTCGTCTTTAGTTTGGATATTCAGGTTTTCCCTTGAATTTTTCGGCAACAATTCTTCTTCGGGAAGTCCTTTTGAAATCCGGCGTATTCGGTAGTTGAAAATCAAAATGGAAATAAGAATTCAGGCAAATGTGGACGATCTCTACACTATTATCAGCCGTTACCAAATTTTCGGTCCAAACCTACCCAAAATCAAGTAAAGTGCATCTCCGCAAATTTTAGGTAACTAGTGTATTATATAATGGAAAGTCCCAGACTTAACACATAGATGGCGCATGTTTTATTGCAGTCAACGTTTTTTTCAGTTAATACTAACCTTCAGAAGACAGCTGTTTAAATTTCGTGATATTCTATTCATTATGATGGAAGGAAAATGTTTTCGGAACAATGGATTAAAAACAATTACGTGTTTTAATTTTACACTGCTGCTTCTTGATGGCAAAAAAAATACCGTTCAAGCGAAGCAATGGCTTGAAAAGTGTTATGGAGACTGAGACGCTAACACCAGAAAACCAGTGGCGTCTGGTACTCATGTGCACCTCGTGCACTGAACAACTGGTCGAATAGGCTCTGTGAGAACTTGTATGCACACATTCAGGAGAGACTTCAGTAGCCTATGCTTATGGCAGTTGAAAACAAATTGCTGTCTCAGTTGCAACGTCGAAACGGTTCTGATATCATACCATATAAACAGTGCACAACCCGTAAATTCTGTCACGAGACGCCAATGCAGCAAACATCAAAAAATCCACAAAATCGTTTTGAAGTATCGAAAAGTGAAGTTACGTGAGTTAGCTGACATCGTAAAGATGTCAAAAGAACGTGTTGGCTTTATATTGCATGAACATTTGACTACGAGAAAGCTCTGTTCACTGTGTTGATGATTCTGAGCAGTGTTCGGCCATGTTTAAACGTAATAAACCGGAATTTTTGCGTTGATATGTGACAATGGATGAAACATGGAGTCATCACTTCACTGCAGAATAAAAACGACCGTCATCTTTGTGGTGAGTGACAACTGGTGAACCTCTTCCAAAGCGCCCGAAAGCACAACAATTGGCTGGAAATATTATGGCCTCGTTATTTTGGGATGTGCGTGGTGAAATACTTATCGACTATCTTGAGAAAGGAAATACCATTAACAGCGAATATTATAAAGAGTTATTGGAGCGTTCGAAAGCTGAAATTGCAAAGAAACGATCGCATATGGCAAAGAAAAAAATGTCGAAAATGTGTCACAAGTCAATCAAAACAATGGCAAAATTAGTTGAATTGAACTTCGAATTATTCCCACATCCACCGTATTCGCCCGGTTTGGCTCCCAGCGACTACTGACTGTTCGCAGATCTGAAAAAATGAAGAGGTTATCGCTGAAACTGAGGCCTATTTTGAGACAAAAGATAAATCGTTCTACGAAAGTAGTATTGAAATGTTAGAGCGCAGCGCTGGAATGATTGAATTGCTCTCGATGGAGATTATGTTGATGAATAAAGTTAGTTTTGTACCAAAGAAAAAATCGTTTTCGCTTTGTTAGTCCCGGAAATTTTTAAGCCCTTGTGTTAAACCAGACTAACGACATGACAACTTTGGTAATGCTCGCTACCTATTCTACTACGATCAAGTCAAAGTTGGAGTAGATAACGATTCAGTTACTAATCACTATGAACTCATAAAGAGTAATCAGTTATTTGATTTTGGATAACTCAATGCGCGATTTGTCCTCAAAAACATTGCTCGACTGTTTAGTGACCTCGGTAGACGTTTAGCGTTTTTTAAAGTATTTCGAGAATGTCGCATTCGTCTCAAGAAACAATTACTGAACCGTCTAGCCATAGACTTTTTTCTCGCTTACTTGTACGTGAGACCATTCCAAATAAGTTCTTCAGTCCGTCAGTCCAACTCTTGCGCATTGACAGCTAGAAGTTCGAGTTGGAATGTACGATAAAGGTCATGTGACGATAGCGACGCTGAATCGATCCACCGAGTACTACGGGCAATGCCCCGTGGGTTGAGTCTCTTTTTTTTTTGGTAGTGGAAATGACAGATGTTTGGCCTGCTGCAATTCTGAGAAAGAAAGAAAAGTTTGAAACGCCAACGCGCTTACTATGAATACTCATCGAAAATTCGTGATTGTATTTTCACTGATAGGATTTGTAGTTTCCAGGAATTGCAGTTGTGGCCATACTACGATTTTACGTTTCCATCAGACCATCGATGTTTCCGGGCAATTTCGGCTTCAATGGAGAAAAATAAAGTAGCTTGCGTGTGAAACTCATCAATCATTTCACTCCGTTACTCGGATATCTGATTATTTCAGGGATCATTGTGTTCAAATCGCTACGATATTCCCAGCCAGCGCGTTGTTGTTCCTGACCGACCGAATCCGGATGCAATTGTCAATTCCGAACATTGCACCCCATTAAAATTCCGCTTAAATCGTAGGTAAATGCGAGAAAAAAAAACCGCAACCCGGTCGGTAATTCGACAAACAAATCGTCTTACCGCTTCGCACCCTGACGGGCCTACCTTCCCGATGCGGCCACCAACGTTTCCACGTTCCGCACGTAAATCAAGATTAGATCGGTTGTTCGCGATATGTTGTTCGCGGAGCCAAAATATGCTCAGTCCCGTCATTAACCCCGCGCGCACGGCCGCATCTAAGCAAAACAATGGAATCATTCAACTTCTCGGCGATCCCGTTGCCACCGCGGTTGTCCTCTCCATCCATCCAACCATTCATCCTACCGGGCCCCACCCTAGGTGTGGTCATCAAGGGACAATTTTTCATCCATTCTCATCACTCAGCCGGTCGATTTTCGTGTAGTTGTTTTATTTTTCGCTCATTTCGCCTCTCGTCACGATCGGCGATCAAAGCAACCTCCTTCCTTCCTTCTGGCTTTTAGCTCGCTTTTCTGCGGGCGAGACGGATCTCGCAGAGCACACTCTGATGGATTCTCGGGACAGCGGCGATCAGACGGGCGGTTGATCAAACACCGAACCGACCGAAAAACTTGACAGCGCCGGGTTTTGCCGGGGTTCGGAACTCGACGAACGGAAGAATTAAAAAAAAAAGTGTTTTAATTCAAACGAAAATTATCCCCTTCAACCTCCGGGCACCCATCGCCTCGAAAACAAAACAAAAAAAAAACCATCACCATCAGCAGGGATGAGCAGGAGGTATCTTGATCGTTTCTGGGTGCTAGTAATAACCGTAATAATTTGACGTTTCGGTCATTTACCGCGCTCGGACCCCAGCCAACAGCAGCAGCAGCAGCAGAGTGAAAACCCTAAAACAAATGACGATCGTTGCCGAACACGACCAAGACGAGACGAAGCGGGCGAGTGATGAAAACGAGCGAAAGAAAATAGATAGAAAAAAGAACGGTTTGTGGAAGGTGGAAAAACGGAGCCAAACGAAGATTACATTCCTTACGGTTCGGTCGGATGACACGCCATCGTGGTCAACGACTAGCACCGCCGCCGCTTCAAACCGCTTGTAAGAAACAAGTGTGAGAATTCCTGACCTCCGCGGTGCGGCGCGGGCGGGGTCGAACGCGAAGGAAGTTGTAAAGATCTTCTAGGTGGCTCGAGTTGGGCACTTAATAGCGATAAGCTGAGCAGGCAAACGGCATCACACGGTTCTGCTACGGTTCTGCTTGCCAGATCAGCAGGCCGAGCCGAGGTCCGAATAAAAATAGTGTATGGGTAAAAGTAACCGAAAGAAAAAAGCGAAAAAGAAAAACAAATTATGCACGGAGATCACCGCCCCGGAAAGGTCAAGGTAAAATGATTGCGCTGAAAGTTCGGTGTGGGAACGTGGGACGACGATCTTGAAAACGAATGTGCATCGGCGAGGAACGTCTCAGGTCTCAGGTGACGACGACAAACTTCGCATTAGATCAATGTAATGAGCTTGAGAATGAACTACCATTTGGAACGTACACCCCCCCCCCCTCCCTTCCCCCTGTTCTCTGGGGTGCCATCAAACCGGAACAAACGTCAAGTGCGTGTGTGTGATGAGATTCAATTTATTTCCGTAAGTAAGTCACCTTAGTGTGCAATTAATTTCCTCGATCTCAGAAATCAGAACAGATAACAACAAACGCAAATTGGCAAATGTGTGCCGTTTTCACGTGTGTTCAATAGTTGACAGTGACAGTTGAATTTTCAATTAATGCTCTATTCGGTGTTACTAACAGTGAATTTTTTCCCCTCTTTCTTTCTCCGCACAATGCGCAAATACACACATTTCCACAGCCTACTATTTTTTTTCCATCCACGGAACTGCTGCTTGTGTGTGGTCGCTAACTGACTGATCAGTCATTAGATCGCTCTGCTTGCTTGCGGAAAATTGCATCTGTTTCACGTGGCAGCCCTTAACGACACCCTCTTGCGGGGGTCTGCCTGCGCCAGGCCTGCTGTGTCGAGCAGAAGCGCAAATGACCGCGAGTGCCGTGCGAGTGAGCGAGCAAGCGGATTTTAGGTACTTGTAAACTTAATTGGCTAACCGTTTGCTGCTGCTGCGGACAGGAATGACGGTCGCACATTCTCGCGGTTCTCCCGAACCGGTGGCGGACACCGATGATGTCGCGGAACATCGCGCCTACCGCAGCTTGTTCCGTTGGCGGTGGGGAATCGCCGTTGTCGTCGCTGTCGTCGCCTTAGTCGTCGTTGTCGTCATCATCATCGTCGTCGCGGCAGTCGTCGTCGTCAAGGCATAAATTGGATGACATTGCGCAAATTGGCACGTGTGACGTTTCGCTTGCAGCTAAGCTGGAAGTGATTTTTTTTCTCAGTTGTTAACCGAATCCCATATTCATCAGTGAACTAGGTTTCATTTGATGGTAGTTTTTTACGAATTCAATTAAAAATGAGGCGAAATGCATTATGTATTATTATCACGGTTATCACAGCCTACTGCTGTGCATAAATCGATTGGATTTCAAAAGAGATTTTTGACGTGAATACGTCTTACTTTACTATGGGGTACCTTTTCAAAATTTACCGTTTTTGATTGTAAATATCTCCTGTTGTGTTTAACGTATTAACATAAGTTTTGCTACATGCCATCGGAAATATGGCTTATGATAAAATCAATCACAAAAAAATCAGAATTAAAATTTTCCGAAATGGTTGGTATCTAGAAGCACCAAAGAGGTAAACTCAATACGGCCCTGTCTCATTTGATTCTACTGATTTTCATGTAGATTGGTAAAATTTACTAAATTTTATACGGATTTTCCAAAAAAATACTGATTTTATACAGATTTTTATGAAAGTCGTTTTCTTCCACCAATATAAGTAAGGAGTGTATCGAAAATAAGCTATCCACATACATTTGTGTTGTACGCATGTATTTGTGGTGGTTTTTGCCTTTCTCATATAGAAAGGCTATGCAATCACTGTGAAAATCGACTTTTTAACCGAGGCCCGGAGGGCCGAATGTCATATACCATTCGACTCAGCTCGACGAACTGAGCAAATGTCTGTGTGTGTGTATGTAATAAAAATATGCACTCACTTTTCTCAGCGATGGCTAAACCGATTTTCACAAACAAAGATTCAAATGAAAGGTCTCATAGTCCCATAGCCTGCTATTGAATTTCATACCGATCCGACTTCCGGTTCCGGAGGTATAGGATGATATGTACCAAAAAAGTGAAAAAAATATGCATTCACTTTTTTCAGAGATGACTGAACCGATTTTCACAAACTAAGATTCAAATAAAAGGTATTATGGTCCCATAGCTTGCTATTGAATTTCGTTTTAATATGACTTCCGTTTCCGGAGTTATATGGGAATATGTGAAAATTTGAGAAAAAGTTTACACTCAATTATCTCTGGAACGACTCAACCGATTTTCGCAAACTTAGATTCAAATGAAGGGTCTTATAATATACTAAAAATTTGTGGAACATTTTATCTGGATCTGACTTCCGGTTCCGGAACTCTGCGTTTTCAAAATTTCACGTATTGAAAAGGATGTGAAAATTAAGGTTCTGAACACATGGCTAAGTGAGAGGGGTATTACTATGCGAAAATTGGCGAAGCGGTTTGGAATTCATCATGCCAGTTTTAAAGCCATCATTAATAAGTTTGGGGAACACTATTCTTTGGATGAGCTACCAGGAAGAGGCAGAAAACCCGGATTTTCCTACCCGAAACTGGACCAGAAAGTGGTACCTCCAATCATGAAGAACAAATCAGAACAGCAGAAAATCTCGAAACAAAACGTAGAACAGAAGAAGCGAGCAGCAACAAGAGCCCAGAAATTGTATCCGCTTCTTTTGCAGTGTCCGGATGCATGCAATATGGTTTGAAGCCAACCAATTTTACACTACCGGAACTATAAATGAAGAAATCTATAGATCTGAGTGTCTTCAGCAGGGATTGCTGCCTTTATATAAGAAGCATAGTACCACTTCACTATTTTGGCTGGATTTAGCGTCGGCTCACTATGCCAAAACCACTCTCAATTGGCTTGCGGAAAAGGGTATAAATTTCGTTGAGAAAAATATCGATCCACCAAATTGCCCTAAGCTTCGACCCATCGAAAGTTACTGGGCAATCGTGAATAGGGTCTTCAAGAAGATTGGTAAGGTAACAGTTTGGCTGAAAAGTTCGTATCGTTTAATAGAAACACACATTTTTTTGCCAAAATTCGTTTTTATTATTCAACATAATTGCCATCAGAGGCGATACAGCGATTATAGCGATCTTCCAACTTTTCGATACCATTTTTGTAATACGATTTGTCATTTGCCTCAAAATAGGCCTCAGTTTCAGCGATTACCTTTGCTTCTAAATTTTTCACCAGCGAGCTTTCTCTTGAGGTCTGAGAACAGGAAAAAGTCACTGGGGGCCAAATCTGGAGAATACGGTGGATGAGGGAGCAATTCGAAGCCCAATTCGTTCAATTTCAGCATGGTTTTCATCGACTTGTGACACGGTGCATTGTCTTGATGAAACAAAACTTTTTTCTTCTTGAAATGAGGCCGTTTTTTTGAAATTTCGTCCTTCAAACGCTCTAATAACGCTATATAATAGTCACTGTTGATGGGTTTTCCCTTTTCAAGGTAGTCGATGAAAATTATACCATGCGAATCCCAAAATACAGACGCCATAACCTTACCGGCCGATTGTTGAGTCTTTCCACGCTTTGGGTTCGGTTCATCGCGTGCAGTCCACTCAGCTGACTGTCGATTGGACTCCGGAGTGAAGTGATGGAGCCATGTTTCGTCCATTGTTATATATCGACGAAAAAAATCGGTTTTATTTCGATATAACAGCTCCAAACACTGCTCAGAATCATCAATTCGTTGTTGTTTTTGATCGATTGTGAGCTCACGCGGCACCCATTTTGCACAAAGCTTTCACATATCCAAATATTCGTGAATAATATGTCCAACACGTTCCTTTGATATCTTTAGGGTGTCAGCTATCTCGATCAACTTCACTTTACGGTCGTTGAAAATCATTTTGTGGATTTTTTTTTCACGTTTTCATCGGTAACAGCCTCTTTTGGACGTCCACTGCGTTCATCGTCTTCGGTGCTCATATGACCAATACGAAATTTTGCAAACCACTTACGAATTGTTGCTTTGCCCGGTGCAGAGTCTGGATAACACTCATCAAGCCATTTTTTGGTATCGGCGGCACTTTTTTTCATCAAAAAGTAGTGTTTCATCAACACACGAAATTCCTTTTTTCCATTTTTTTCACAATAACAAAAGTAGCTTCACTCAAAATGCAATATCTCACAAACTAATAATCAGACAGCTGTCAAATTTATACACGTATTTTTTGAAGGTTGGTACTAACTGAAAATGGTATGGATTTAATTCTAGTGGCGCCCTCTCATAGAAACGATACGAACTTTTCAGCCGATCTGTTACACTATGCTGGCTTTCCCTAACGGAGACGATGGTTTTGGGTGAGTAAGCGACAAATCAGTTCGGAATCGTCACTCTGATTGGTCGTCCAATGTAAAAGCGATACTGTGAAAGAACACGAATCTAAGCGAAATCATTTCTAATGCTCCAATCTCCCTCGAAACATGCCAGGAGCAGGTTAATGTCAGGCAGCGAACATCACGGGAAGCGAGACAAAACGATTACATGCTCTGACATGCTTGATCTAGTGTAATTCGCTTGTTTGCTAAAAAGCTTGGGTATTGTATGATTTAAAAAATAGCTCTTGAATGCTTACGATTAATATCCAATTTAGCTTATAGGAACACACTTTCTTTATGAAATTTGTGCATAACATATTGAGCGATTATGCGGAAAAAAAAACTCGCTTTAGTCATTTTTTCACTTGCGCTCAGTTAACGGAAAGGTACCACAGCATTTTATCTTTAAGTTGCACCAATTTTATGGTTCGTCGAAATGGCTCTCGGCGGAATGACTCTTTTCGACACAAGCTTTTGTTTCATATCATCGTTCATATAACTCTAGTTGCCCGGTCCGTGGTGTGATCGGTGCCAATTGGATCGATTACCGGTTCGAGCTGCGTTCGATGGGAATGGCATTTGAGTAGCCATCGCATAATAACTGGCCCGTCCAAATATTTGCCATCGGATTACGGTGCGATACCCGCGTTTCCCCCCCGCTCACACGTGTCACATTTTCCCACGCAGCCCAGCGCAGATCCAACCGAACGGAACGCGTAAGTCACTCTCGAATTACCACCTCCGTCTTCTCTCCGGCGCTACGGCGGCGGCGTCGGCTCAGGTTCGTCGGATCTCGTTGGCAGTTTGTTATTATTTACTGCCATCATCGCCCAGCGTCGGTAACACCGACCACCGATGGCTGGCTGGCTGGCTGGCGTTCAACCAAGCCGAAACTTTGTTGTTCATTCGAGCCCAGTTCGGTAACTACACAAACACAAACTACAAGCGCGCTCGTGATCTAATGGGGCTTAGAGAGGCTAGACATTGCAATTCATACCACATTTGCTCCCCGTCACATTGCAAGGGACTACGACTCTGCGACTGCCAGAGACGGCGAGGGCAGTTCGTGAGGGGAGCAAGGGTAACAAATTACAGCGCCACATTTCTCGTATTTTTGGCCATGCCTAATTAACCACCACCATCGATCGACCTTTCCGTACGAGGCTGGGGCCTAGTCTGCCTGCTGCTGCATGTTTTGCCGGCGTCCATGTTTTTCATTATTGCTGATGTGGCGCACTGAAATAATAATCAAATCGCCGTACTGTTTTCAATTCGCAACAGCTAACTAATGCGCTTCGACTCTTCCTCATTACTCCCATTTCGAAGGGAATTTAATCTTCCTGCCCGGATGCTCACGGTCGTCGTAGGCACAGTCGCACTAGAAAAGCACCGTCGTTAACCCGTTTTTGTTGGGACCGCGTTTTGTTGGAAGCTCCACACACACACTCCAGCGTCGTCACCGTCAGCGTCAGCAGCTTCATCCCAGCTCAGCCCAGCCAAGCGCCTCGAATGATTTATGAATGCTCGTACAGCTCGTACCCTTCTCCACCCCTGCCCCATTCCGTTCCGAGACGGTGTGGCTGCCAATCTGTGCTCGAGCATAGCGCGAGCGCAATCATCTGTACCTTCTGGTAACGTGCCTAGCAAATGTAAAAATGTATGGTAAATGTGCAACCGCCAACCAAGAGTTTGTCAGCTCTAGGCAGAGGCAAGTGTTGGCTGAGTGGTGGACGATTTCTCTCGACGATCGATTTTGCAAGCATAACGAGGACTAGCTTCATTTTCGTAAGATGGTCGCCCGGGGGTTGCAGTTTTAATGTGGAACACATTTTTGTTTTCTATATAGGGGTGCAAATCAGAAACTCAAGAAAAACTACACGTAGAAATGTGGTCAGGTTTTGAACAATTACAGCTCAGTCAATTTTGTATCAATTATTAATATCATGTCACCATTTGATTGGAAATATTTCTACGCATTGATTTGAATGTTCATAGCCATGTATTTTTAATAGTATATCATTGAAATGTTGATTAATAGCTAGCGGTGTCCTATTTTGCATGCAAAAAATCTCCGGCATACCGGATTTCCCTGCCATAGTCGACGGTTTTGAAGGAGTAAGCGATATATCAAAGGGAAAGCAGCGCTCTGATTGGTCAATCGATGCAAAAGCGAAACTGTTGGAAGCACACGAAGCTATAAATATAAGCAAAATTATAGCTAACGTTTCAGTCCTCCTTAATTGGTCCCATGTTATGTCGTTTTGCTTGAGAAATTGACAACTACCCCAAGGTAAATTTTGAGTGCATAAGATTAATTTCTTATTTATATAAGATGAACTCGATTGATAATGAAAAAAAGTTTATCGCTTCAACCGAAATCGCAGAATGGTAGTAATGGTAGAGAAACGCTATAAAAATAACTGCTTGCATACAAAATTTGAACACAAGCTTGGCGAAAAGAAGCTTAAATATCGATATCTGTATCGCAAGCATATGCAAACATATAATTGCCTACATTTGGGCTATTGATGTAATTTCGTCGGCTAAAAAACAAATACAGATCATGACAAATATAGTCTATATTTTGGGTTCGCGTGTTCGGTGTTGGTTCATAATAAAGACTAAGCAGACTCTCGTGCATTTGCGGATTCAAAAGTGTGACGATTAATTGAAAATGTCGATCATTAGAAATTTTGGTTGCCTTGTTCCACATCAATGGCTCGAACAACTCCATGGGGCTGATCCTTGTAGTTTTTTCTTGCAATGAAGTGACTGACTGAGTGTGTGTGCGTGTGTGTTCTGTGTGAATTTCTCCTACGAGTTCAGAACAACATGGGAAACCGTGGATTGTTCCGGTGCATGCAAAACAATCAGCTATTGTCCAGCTTCAAAACTAAAATGTGCCGTAAAGTTGTCTGATTCTGTAAATGTGGAATGAATAAACCGATACAAATGTGACTGTTTTTCCGCCAGTCACAGTCGTTCATCACAGCTTACGATCAACTCGCCCTGGGTCATCAGTAAAACTTTGCGAAGAACACGCACTCGATGAAAGTCCTTAGGTTGTAGATGGAATCCAATTATTACCTTTTGACGTAGTACTACGTCTTTGTTTGCTGTAAAGCAAAATTTTGCTTTGGTAGAATTTGAACTTTCTGTTTCAATAGAGTTCGTAGCCGAATACTAACGTTCAGAATCATTGCATGGCTAGTAGTACGAAACTAAGCATCCTTTCAGGTCGGGGCTCGAACATACGACAACTGGGATGTAAGACCAGCGTTCTACAGAATATGAACGCATAGATCCAAACCAGTGGTCAGATTTGGAACATTTATAGGTCGACCAATTTTGAACAGATTCTCGATATTGTTTTAACTTATACTTGAAAATATTCCTGCGCGTTAATTCGAGTAGATAAAACTGTATATTTTAGATATCGAGGTTGAAACTTCAGTTAATAAAGAATGGTGTACAAGGCATTCAAAACTCTTAAAGCATTATTTTCGAATGTATATATGTTTATGTGGGATCAGAGTCATTTCGCCGAAAGGGTTATTTCGCCGAATTCCATTTCGCCGAATGCCATTTCCGAAAAGGTCATTTCGCCGAATCCTGAAACAAACATTTTGGAAAGCTTCAATTTTGAGTTATTTGTGGTTATCTCGTACTACTCGTTCTTTTGATTGCTGATCATATTTCCGAATGATGGGGAAATTATGTTGCTGCATTGAATACAACAAGAGGTATTGGCGATTAAGTTCTACCCATTCTTGTACAGGGCAAATTTTGAAAAGGCACCGTATAGACGACGTCAAAACTGATGATTAAATACATCCTAAAAAATAGTTAACTCGTAGTTTGACAAAAGTGAAGTAGTACTACGTCAAAAGACCGAAAAAATCCACAGAGCTGTAGCAGTAATTTTAATTTGCTTTTTGTTCTCCGCTCATTTTTTTTTTTGGAAGATGGCTTTCAACAAGCCTAGGCTTGTTTGAAATCTACTACTGCAGCCGAATTCCAGTGGCAGAAGAAATTTATAGAATTTTTTTCGAAGAGAAGAAAATTTTAAAATGGCTTCCCCGTCTCAAAATCAACAAACTCGCAGCAACTGAGCTCCGGTCAGAATCAGAAATGCTCAGTAAAAATTTCAAATATCTTCAAACTGGGTTTCAAATGTCTGTTAATCCGAAAAAAAAGTCTACAGGCTTTCATTTCTCTACAAGGCTTAGCAAGCAAAAAAAGCTCGGTCGTTTCAAAAATCAGTAAATTTTGACGAAAGTTTGCAAAAAAAATCAATTCTCAAAAGTCTGCAAAAAAGTCAGCAACAAAAAATGTGTGCAGCACTATATAAGAAATCTGTGGATTAACAGACAATTCTGCAAATGTGGCATCTCTGGTCGGAAAATTTTTTGAAGGAAAAGAAAATTGCAACAAGACTTCGTCTATTTTCTTAATATGGAATTCCTGTGAATATTCTCTTCAACATTTCTGCTCCAAAGGAACTGTCCTTCAGAATTCCTTTCGCAAAAATGGTAAAAAGATAATTGTTTTCTTTTTATCTTTAGGCGACAAAATTTTTTTTTTCAACTTGAAGGGAAGTTAAATTAATTATCAAATAAAATCTGAAATGAAACTCAATTTGTGGAGAAAATACACCGAATACCCGTTTTGCTAATTGCCCGATATCAGCAAAAAATATCAGTGCTGGATAGGATATAGTTTTTGTTCTACATAGTGTTTTTTTTTGTAATTGAATTTCGTCCCACAGCAGAACTGCGTACAGTGCGGATTGATTCAATACTGAAGCATTTTTTGTGAAGGGTTTTCTACTTACGGGTCTTTGGTCAGTCGAATGGTAAGCAAAACAGTAATACTCAGAATTTTAATGTCGATTATTTCGACTGATAACACTCGGTGACCCGAGCGGAATGGTTAGAGCTGGGAGCAAATAAACGAAAAAAAATCGACCGATCGTGCGCACAGAATCTCCGTATTATCTCTATTTTTCTTTCGGTGTTAATTTTTCTCTCGCTGTTTGTAGAAATAATCTCGCGCAGTTTTCTGTGTTAATTAAATAATTATTGGGAGTACAAATTAATTCGGCCCGTTTTTTTTTTTGAGTCAAAAATGCATTCATTTCAAAATAAAAAGCATTTAATTTAAGATTAATCAAAGTATCGTCCCACCTCTCAGGAAATTTACGAAATCCATCTCTAAAAAGTTGAAACCAATTTTTGATTTCTGCGAAAAAAGTAAACCGTTGACCTGGCAGATTGTTCTGCATTCATCGGAACAATCAGTAATCGGAGGGGAGCAATGTCAGGAAAATACGATGGGTGCGGCTAAATGTCAAGCGAAACGTTTCCAAATATTTTTCCACGACTTTTGTGACATGAGGCCGAGTGTACTAATGCAGAAGAATAACTGTATCATGTTTTTGCTTGAATTCCGGCCGTTCTTCTAGTAATGCACGGCTCAAACGCATCAAGTGCATTCTATACAGATCGCATCGCAGACAACAATTGACCGGGCATAGCCTAGTATTTTTTTTTCTTTTTTGGGTTATCCATTTTTCATCCTCAATAACAATTAGATGTATAAAAAACCCTTTCTTTGTTGCCTTCGAATCAGCTGTTCGCAAGTGAAAAATCACCTTTCAATGTCTCTCGGTTTCAATTCATAAGGCACCCAGCTGTCTTGCTTTTGAATCATTAGCATGGATTTTTTTTCATACAGAAACTGCTTGTTGAATCGCTTTCAATGATTGTGCAAGCTTCTCTTGCGTTTGGCTCGGATCTTCATCGAGTCCTTGTCTCCAACTGTTTGTCTTCGATTTTTTCTGATTGTCCAGAGCGAGGACTGTCTTCGACGCTGAAATTTCCATCCTTGAAACGTCAACCATTCTCTACATGATTTATCAGATGTGGCATTATCACTCTAAACATCCACAAGCATTTGATGCGTTTCCCGCAAATTCTGCTTAGTTAACACAAAACTGACATCTTTTGAAAACGGACCGAACTAATTTATACTCCCAATAATATATGGAATCTGCAAGAATCTGTCGAGATGAGAAGGCAACTAATGGCAATTAAAGCGCATGAGTGTAATCAGGTAATCAATAAGCATATTCTAATGCTCTATTATGACAGCAAATAATCGCCAGTTGGCATTTCAATCGCTGTTGACACTGAATTAGGGCCGATTTTGGCAAAATATACGGTTGTTCGTGAATAATGCTTAATTATGGCTGGTATGCATTCTGAACACTAAATTCTGATTCGTTTATAACATATTAGCTTACAGATTGCAGATATAGAATTATAAGAGTTTTTGAGTTCTCATAAAAGGCTACTTTACTGCCATTATTAGTGCTTACTGGTTACCAGGATATTGAATGTTCAGAATGCACACAGTTTGCACATGTATGTTACTACAAACTTAGGGTGCGTTCCAAAAGTTCAATAGTTGTGAGCAGTGCAGTAAAATTTCATTCAATTCAATTGAAACCGAATGTGAAATACGGTCTCTCGAATGCAGCAAACTTCACATTCTGACACACACAACGTTCGCTGACGTACCGAACCGGCAGCATTCAGCTCTTCAAACGATTCTCTTCAAAACCAAGCTCAGTTTAACCACCGTCAGTTGATCGCTTGAAGTAACAAAACATCTCTTCCAATAGTGTGAGCGCGGCCTTCAAATGAGCTTTATGTACACATTCTAAAGCTTGCTTCAAATAGAATTGGAACAAAGACAATTGCCTGTATTTCAGTTATTTATTATTGTATTCAAGATCTTTTTTTATACAAATGTAGCGTTTTCTTCATACTTTTAAGAAAAAATACGGATAAAATTATTCGTCACGGTTTTGAAGGAATTCTCGAATTTTTCCTGTAACACGGCTCAGTAGGCGGCGCACACCTTCTTCGTCCATCGTTTTAGCTATCTTATTCCACCAGGTCGTCATCTGATTGATGTCTTTGACAACCTTTCCCTTTGCGTTGAGTCTCCTCTTCATGATTGCCCAGTATTTCTCAATAGTGCAAAACTGGGGGCAGTTGGGTGGGTTAACGTTTTTTGGAACAAACTGGACCCCTTTCTCTGCATACCATTCTTGAACGAGTTTGCTGTAATGACAGCTTGTTAAATCTGGCCAAAGCATTACAGGATGGTCGTGGGATCGAATGAACGGCAAAATTCGTTTTTGGAGACACTCTTTTTGGTATAGTTCCGATGTCATTGTCTTATTTGTAACGAAAACTTTCGTTTTTTTGCCGCAGCTGTAAATGCCCGGCCAAATCATAAATTTTCTTGCAAATTTGTCGGCAAAAACAAATTTAAATTTGGCTGGAACATCCCCCCGAGCCGTTGCCAAGTAAAATTTTTGACCTGGGATTTGACCGAAGTCAGCCTTGACACAGGTTTCATCGTCCATCAGAAGACACCCGTTGAACTTGGTCAGCACCTGGTCATATAGTTTCCGAGCACGAATTTTGACCACACTATTCTGTTTCATGGTCCGATTTGGCTGTTTGCTAGCTCGATACGACTTGATTCCTTCCCGGAGTCGAGTTCTCCTCACGGTACTATGGGCAGCACCGTATTTTCTGGCCAAATCACAGTCCGACAGATTAGGATTTCTCTTAATCGTCTTCAAAATCTTACCACGCAATTTCCGGTCGTCAGTTCGACTCCGACGATCGGCTTGAGGCTTCCGAATCGTCGTCAATGTTTTCTTATACCGTTTGATAACGCGCCATACGGTATTTCTGGGCAATTTCAGCTGTTTAGCTAGCCTAGATGCAGACCACAATGGATTTTCCAAATAACTGTGCACATTTTTTTTCCTTCTTTCGGCTTCCATGTTGATTGTTTACAAAGTATAGTCGATTTTCGGAATGTCAAAAATCATACGTGAAGCTGACAAAATTCCCGGCACGTGGGCGCCAAGAGCTTCCAAATCCGTCCACCAGGAGCGCCACAATATGAGCAAAAGTTTGTTCCAATTCTAAATGAAGCAAGCTTTTATTGGTTCAAGATAATAGATGAAAGACAAACCAGGTAACTGAAATATCAATAACAGAGTACACATAAATTTATAGTTTCCTCCTTCAGTTTTCATTTTTAATACTTACGTTCTATTCATTCGAACTTGCTCACTACCAACAGTGAAGACAATGAATCAGCTAGACTAGTTGGCACTTGAAACTGAGCAAAAATAAAACTTCAAATGACTAGGTACGATTATTCAACTGACGATGAATTCTGGGAGCTTCACTTGAAAATGGCAGCGAATGCTGACGTTCGGTGGTCATAAATTTCACTTTCATCTGATATTATTCGATTGAAAATGAAATTTTACCGCACTGGTTCTGAGTTAAACTTGCGCAGGCTTTCAATTATTTAACCTAGGCGAATTTGTCGGTTCGATTGTCGAAACTTGAGTGTAATGAAAACCGGTTGAAGTTTATGTTATTTCTTCACGAAATTGCGAAATTTTGATCGAACGCTCTTCATCAAGTTCCGGACAAGTTTGGCATCGCATTTTTTTGAAGGCTTGAACCCAATTTTTTTTTAACTCATGCATGTTTCCAGCTAACAGATCGGCTGAAAAGTTCGTATCGTTTCTATGAGAGGGCGCCACTAGAATTAAATCCATACCATTTTCAGTTAGTACCAACCTTCAAAAAATACGTGTATAAATTTGACAGCTGTCTGATTATTAGTTTGTGAGATATTGCATTTTGAGTGAAGCTACTTTTGGTATTGTGAAAAAAATGGAAAAAAGGAATTTCGTGTGTTGATGAAACACTACTTTTTGATGAAAAAAAGTGCCGCCGATACCAAAAAATGGCTTGATGAGTGTTATCCAGACTCTGCACCGGGCAAAGCAACAATTCGTAAGTGGTTTGCAAAATTTCGTATTGGTCATATGAGCACCGAAGACGATGAACGCAGTGGACGTCCAAAAGAGGCTGTTACCGATGAAAACGTGAAAAAAATCCACAAAATGATTTTCAATGACCGTAAAGTGAAGTTGATCGAGATAGCTGACACCCTAAAGATATCAAAGGAACGTGTTGGACATATTATTCACGAATGTTTGGATATGAGAAAGCTTTGTTCAAAATGGGTGCCGCGTGAGCTCACAATCGATCAAAAACAACAACGAATTGATGATACTGAGCAGTGTTTGGAGCTGTTATATCGAAATAAAACCGATTTTTTTCGTCGATATATAACAATGGACGAAACATGGCTCCATCACTTCACTCTGGAGTCCAATCGACAGTCAGCTGAGTGGACTGCACGCGATGAACCGAACCCAAAGCGTGGAAAGACTCAACAATCGGCCGGTAAGGTTATGGCGTCTGTATTTTGGGATTCGCGTGGTAAAATTTTCATCGACTACCTTGAAAAGGGAAAAACCATCAACAGTGACTATTATATAGCGTTATTAGAGCGTTCGAAGGACGAAATTTAAAAAAAAACGGCCTCATTTGAAGAAGAAAAAAGTTTTGTTTCATCAAGACAATGCACCGTGTCACAAGTCGATGAAAACCATGCTGAAATTGAACGAATTGGGCTTCGAATTGCTCCCTCATCCACCGTATTCTCCAGATTTGCCCCCCCCTTGACTTTTTCCTGTTTTCAGACCTCAAGAGAATGCTCGCTGGTAAAAAAATTAGAAGCAATGAAGAGGTAATCGCTGAAACTGAGGCCGATTTTGAGGCAAAGGACAAATCGTACTACAAAAATGGTATCGAAAAGTTGGAAGATCGCTATAATCGCTGTATCGCCTTTGATGGCAATTATGTTGAATAATAAAAACGAATTTTGGCAAAAAAATGTGTGTTTCTATTAAACGATACGAACTTTTCAGCCGAACTGTTATATAGATATATAGATTTTAGAAGTTTTCAATCGTTGCTTACACAAATGAAAATAGAAAATAACTACTTATGAAGTCATCCAAACATGGTAAACTGTAAAACTTCAGACCGAAAATGTTTCCGAAATTGGAAAGTGAATTTAGTTTTAAATGGAAAAAAACGACCACCGATGGTTTTAAAACCAGTTTGAATGGGAATGTGTGACAAAAACTTAAATGGTCATTTTAAAACATTTTACAGATATGATTCATGTTCAAAGTTATGAGATGGAGGGATGTGACAAAAATAGGAGCTCAGACGAAATAGTGAGCCGTTTCCCTATTAAAATTATTATGTTCCATAGACATTATATAATATCAAGATGGAGCAGGACTGATGGTCAAACATTATTTTATATTCTCAGAGATAGCTGAACCAATTTTCATAAGCTTGGACGCAAGTGAAAGTTATATTTATTATAATAAATGGTGACTTTTCAAGAGGTACAGAATTTGATTTTCATAAAAAACACAAAAATTTGAGAAAATTGATGAAATCTTGTCCGGAATCGATAGATCAATAAAATTTAATGTTTAAAAAACGATTTCATGCAAATGTTGGACGCGGCTCCGCTTTAGATGATTTATGCGCAAGGTCCAATTTTGGCATACTCTCTCCAACATATCGGCCGGTATTTCACGAATGCATGCTTCAAAATTTGCGTTCAGTGCGTCCATCGTAGCTGGTTTATTCTTGTAGTCATGAGCCTTCACATGTCCCCACAAGAAATCGATCGAAGGCGTTAAATCACACGATCTAGAACTGTTCACAGGAGGCGGCTCTAAATTCGGTCTTTGTGTTTGTGCGTGCCGTGTGAGATGTGACACCGTCCTGTTGAAACCCCATATCAGGCAAGTCCGATTCGTGGTGAGAAAGGTATCATCATGTTACCCCTGGATTGATTGAAACAGGTTTTGCCTTTCTCCATAGAAAGGTAATTAAATTGCTAGACCATTGCCGTTTCAACCTTCCGAGCGAACGGACGTGATTTGGATTTACTGCGAAAGCATTGAAAACCAGTTGTGTGTGTGTGATAAAGTGGTCGGACGATATTGTGTGATAGACAATAGTGCTTTTTCCTCTGATAGGTTTTTTTTCGTATTATATAATAGAACAGTGCCTTATTGCGAGCGGTCGATCGAAACGGTACCGTTAGCCGATTATTGTTTCGCCGATCAAGGCCAAGTGTGAGGATTATAAACAAGCGGCCATTGTGTGAGGATTATAAATAAGTGTGCCTTTTCCTCTCGGAGGTTTTTTGCACATCATCAAAGCGGCGATACGCCGATCGACGAAGTCCAGCTTGGTGTCCCCCGTTGGATCTTTGTTAAGTACCTTTACTTCGTTTATTTTTATTTCTTTATTTGACCATTATATTTCCCCCCGAATCATTTGTTTTTGCGCGGAAGTAGTTCCGCTATGTCTAATTTAAAACCTGCCCCCCCCGCTCCCGATGTTCAAATGGAGACTTCCCTTGTCAGTAAAAAGTCCCGCATAAAGAGCTATCCTGATGGGCTCGCACTACCGGCCGGGCCTTACGCGGTCTATTTCCGGACCAAATCAAAGGAAAAAAAACTGAATATTTTAAAAATATCGCGGGACCTGAATTCGCGATATAATACCATAAAAAGTATAGATAGAATACGGCCAGACAAGCTCAGGGTCCTGTTTACCAGCTCAAAACAGGCTAATGAGCTTGTTCAAAATGATCCTTTTACGCTGGAGTACCGCGTCTACGTGCCAGCTCGTGAAGTCGAAATCGACGGTGTGGTCACCGATTCGAGTTTGACTTGCGAGGATATTCTTAAGTACGGGGCGGGTTGTTTTAAAGACCCCTCACTTAGGAATGTCAAGATACTGGATTGCAAGCGATTGCATTCAGTATCGATCGCCGGGGATGGAACAAAGTCTTATCCCCAATCAGACTCTTATCGTGTGACCTTCGCCGGCTCGGCATTGCCCAACTACATCCTCTTGGACCGGGTTCGTTTGCCTGTTCGTTTATTTGTACCCCGGATAATGAATTGTACCAATTGCAAACAACTGGGGCATACAGTTACCCATTGCAGCAATAAGCCACGTTGTGCTAACTGTGGGGAAGCTCATGCCGACGGCTCTTGCGGTAAGGATGCTGAAAAGTGTCTCTACTGTAAGGAGGGTCCGCATGACCTCTCTGACTGTCCCGCTTACAAACTGCGAGGAGATCGGATGAAGCGTTCCCTGAAGGAACACTCCAAGCGTTCCTTTGCCGAGATGGTTAAGAGTGCCACCCCTCCTAAACAGGCAACGAATCCATATGCCTGCTTGTCAACTGACGAGAGCGATTCTGACGACCCTTTGGAAGGTCCATCTTCAGCGGTCCCTCGTAGCTGTAGGAAAAGAATGAATAAATCTTCTCATAAGCTACCTAGTAAGGGTTCGAAGGTGTCTTCCGAAGGGCTTCGAAAAGTTACAGCTAACGGGAATCGGGAAAAATCACCGAAGCAAAAAGCTCCTGGTCTCGGAAAACTCAATTCCGAGATGGAATTCCCACCGCTTCCAGGGACTAAAAAATCCCCAAGCGTCCCTGAAAATCCACCAGAGAACCAACTAGGTGCTGGACTTATAAAGTTCTCTGATGTTGTGGACTGGATTTTTACAACTTTCAATATTTCAGACCCTCTTAGAAGCATTTTAATTGCTTTCATGCCAACAGTAAAAACATATTTGAAGCAGTTGACTGCAAATTGGCCCCTTCTTTCAGCGATTGTATCTTTCGATGGCTAAATCATCCACCGAGGTCACGGATCTAATCACTGTTTTACAGTGGAATTGCAGAAGTATTATCCCAAAAATAGATTCATTTAAATTTCTAGTAAACAATCTGAAATGTGACGCATTTGCATTGTGCGAAACTTGGCTAACTTCTGAAATATTCTTAAACTTTCACGATTTTAACATTATTCGTCTGGATCGAGATAATCCCTATGGAGGAGTACTTTTGGGGATCAAAAAGTGCTATTCTTTCTATCGCATTAACCTCCCCTCGATACCAGGTATTGAAGTTGTCGCATGTCATGTTACAATCAAAGGTAAGGACCTTTGCATTGCTTCCATCTACATTCCCCCAAGAGCCTCGGTTGGGCATCGGTGGCTCAGTGATATCGTAGAGCTCCTTCCTGCACCGACGTTGGTTTTAGGAGACTTTAACTCACACGGTACGGGATGGGGCTGTCTTCACGATGATAACAGATCAACTATGATCCATGATATCTGCGACAACTTCAATATGGCAATCTTGAATACGGGAGAAATGACACGGATTCCTGCACCACCAGCAAGACCAAGTGCGCTGGATTTATCCCTTTGCTCGACATCGCTACGGTTGGATTGCACGTGGGAGGTAATTCCTGATCCCCACGGTAGCGATCATCTACCGATCGTAATATCAATCACCAGCGGCTCAAAACCATCGAAGACAATCAATGTTTCGTATGATCTCACACGAAATATTGATTGGAATAGCTATGCGACCTCGATATCTGAGAAACTTGAAAGAACTCAACAACTTCCTCCGGAGGAAGAGTACACGTTTTTGGCTGGCTTGATTCTCGACACCGCGACTCAAGCTCAGACGAAACGTGTACCCGGCGCGAAAACTAACATCCGTCCTCCCAACCCGTGGTGGGACAAAGAGTGCACAAATTTAAACGCGGAGAGAGCCTCCGCGTATAAAATATTCAGAAAAAATGGAACACCTGATAATTACCGGAATTACGCGGCGTTAGACGTTAAAACTAAGAACTTGATTAGAGCCAAGAAACGCGGTTACTGGCGTCGGTTTATAGACGGCTTAACGAAAGAAACATCTATGAGTACTCTTTGGAACACAGCCCGACGAATGCGCAATCATAACACCACGAATGAAAGCGAGGAATATTCCAACCGCTGGATATTCGATTTCGCTAAAAAAGTATGCCCAGACTCTGTTCCGGAACAGAAGATCACCCGCGCCGCGACACCAAATACAAACGAAACACCGTTTTCGATGGTAGAGCTCTCACTTGCACTCTTGTCATGTAACAATAAAGCCCCGGGATTAGACAGAATAAAATTCAACTTGTTGAAAAATCTGCCAGACCCCGCCAAAAGGCGCTTGTTGAGTTTATTCAATAAGTTCCTTGAGGACAACATTGTTCCACATGACTGGAGACAAGTGAAAGTGATCGCCATTCAAAAACCAGGAAAATCAGCCTCCGATCACAATTCGTATCGGCCGATTGCTATGCTTTCCTGTATCCGGAAATTGTTCGAAAAAATGATTCTCTTCCGTCTAGACAATTGGGTCGAAACTAATGGCTTACTTTCAGATACACAATTTGGTTTCCGCAGGGGTAAAGGAACGAACGATTGTCTTGCGTTGCTCTCAACAGAAATTCAAATGGCATTTGCTCGTAAAGAACAAATGGCGTCAGTTTTCCTAGACATTAAGGGGGCTTTTGACTCAGTTTCTATAAATATCTTATCTGAGAAGCTGCATCAGCATGGTCTTTCGCCAGTTTTGAACAACTTTTTACATAATCTATTGTCTGAGAAACACATGTATTTCGCGCATGGTGATTTGTCGACAATACGATTCAGTTACATGGGTCTTCCTCAGGGCTCATGCTTAAGCCCCCTTCTATACAATTTTTACGTAAACGACATCGATAAATGTATCAACACATCTTGCACGCTAAGACAACTTGCCGATGACAGCGTTGTGTCTATTATAGGACCCAAAGCTGGCGATCTCCAAGGACCATTGCAAGATACCCTCGACAACTTGTCGACATGGGCTCTTCAAATGGGTATCGAGTTCTCTACGGAGAAAACTGAGCTGGTTGTATTTTCAAGGAAGCGAGAACCAGCACAATTACAGCTTCAACTAGGGGGTGAAACCATAGCTCAGGTCTTCACATTTAAATATCTCGGGGTCTGGTTCGACTCCAAAGGCACCTGGGGATGTCACATTAGGTATCTGAAAAGAAAATGCCAACAAAGAATCAACTTTCTTCGTACAATAACCGGGTCGTGGTGGGGTGCCCATCCAGGAGACCTGATCAGGCTGTACCAAACAACGATATTGTCCGTGATGGAATACGGATGCTTTTGCTTCCGATCCGCGGCGAACACTCATTTCATCATGCTGGAAAGAATTCAGTATCGTTGTTTGCGTATTGCCTTGGGTTGCATGCAATCGACTCATACGATGAGCCTCGAAGTGCTGGCGGGTGTTCTCCCATTGAAAAACCGGTTCTGGGATCTCTCATATCGTTTGCTCATTCGATGCGACATTTTGAATCCTCTGGTGATTGAAAATTTCGAAAGGTTAGTTGAGCTTAATTCTCAAACCCGTTTTATGTCCTTGTATTTTGATTACATGGCTCAGAATATTAATCCTTCTTCGTTTGTTTCCAACCGTGCTCATTTCTTGGATACTTCTGATTCTACTGTGTTTTTCGACACATCCATGAGAGAAGAAATTCGTGGAATTCCGGCTCACGTGCGCCCTCAAGTGGCCCCAAATATTTTTTATAATAAATTTAGAACAGTCAACTGTGAAAAGGTGTTTTACACTGACGGATCAAACATTAACAAGTCCACAGGCTTCGGCATCTTCAATCAAAACATCACCGCTTCTTACAAACTCAGTGATCCGGCTTCAGTTTACGTCGCAGAATTAGCTGCTATTCAGTACACCCTCGAGATCATTGAAACCTTGCCCAAAGACCATTACTTCATTGTCACGGACAGTCTAAGCTAAATAGAAGCTCTCCGGGCAATGAAGCCAGGAAAGTGTCCCCCATATTTCCTGGGGAAAATACGGGAACATTTGAGTACTTTATCTGAACGGTCTTATTTAATATCGTTAGTCTGGGTCCCTTCGCATTGTTCCATTCCGGGCAATGAAAAGGCAGACTCATTGGCTAAAGTGGGCGCATTAGAAGGTGATATTTATGAAAGACCAATCTGCTTCAATGAATTTTTCAGTATCTCTCGTCAGAAAACTCTCGAAAGTTGGCAAACTTCATGGAGCAATGACGAACTGGGACGATGGCTACACTCCATTATCCCTAAGGTATCGACGAAACCTTGGTTCAAGGGGATGAACGTGAGTCGTGATTTCATTCGCGTTATGTCACGACTCATGTCAAATCACTATACATTCAACGCACATCTCCGGCGTATCGGGATCGTGGAGAACGGGCTCTGCACCTGTGGCGACGGTTATCAGGACATCGAGCATGTCGTGTGGTCGTGCGTAGAGTATCGCGACGCCAGGTCGAAGCTACTGGAATCCCTCAGGGCCCGAGGTAGACCGCCTGAGGTTCCGGTTCGGGATGTGTTGGCGAGTCGGGATAGTTCATATATGCTTCTCATATACCAGTTTCTCAAACACATTAATATACAAGTGTAATCTGTTACATCTGGCTTAGAAAGTTCCTCCTATTTATCGACGTTGTTTCAACTGTGGCTAAGAATTATTTCTCAACTGCAGGTTCGACACTAACTTCCGCCGATTATCCCGATTCCTCATCTGTCCACCATCTTCATCGGAACTAACAAGATCTTTTCGCTGTCACTAACCTTCGCTTCCCCCCTCCCCGTCTTTTCACCATCTCGATGTCAACTAATTAGATCTCTGTCGTTTTAGTCATTTCATTCCCATATCCCCATTTTACTTCGTTTTCCGCAATATTTACTTCGCTATCTTTTTTTTTCATTTTCTTCTGTAACAACACCATCATCGCCCACGGAAACTTATCAACAGCATGCGGGCCACCCGCCGGGTATTCGTAACCTGGGGGTGTTTCCCGCGGACCCACACGGACCGAAGAATGCGGCCAACATGAATATTCACCAACGCCATATGGAAGACTCTCATGAAATATTCAGATCACCGGCCGATCACCACATGAAGGCTGGATCTGCCAAAGTCAACCACTGCGACCCAAATATGACATTACTTAATGATACAACCCTAGTTTTAAGTTAGTCGTAAATTTTAAATTAGTAAAAGCCCTTTGGCATCTTAGAGCTTAAGCAGTGTGCCTTAAACATTATATTCTTGAATAAAAAAAAAAATTGCTAGAGGAACCGATTATTGATCGGAACTCTGAAGATTCATAGTGTTTCATATCATTCGACTCAGCTCGACGAGATCGGAAAATGTCTGTGTGTTTCGAGAATTTTTTCTTATAAGCTCACTTTTCTCGTAAATGGTTTATCCAATTTCAACAAGTTTAGACTCGTTTGAATGCTACTATTGGATTGCGGGATTAAGTTTAAAGATCAAGTGGCTGACACTTCCGGAAGAATGTTCCAAACAAAATAATATTTCTCTTTTCAATTTCCTCGGGAATGTGTGACAAAAACTTAAATTCCACTCCAAACCCGTCGTCAACAGGTCGTCTGCGGCGATGATTTCAATTGACTACAATTATCAGGACCATTGCTTATCAGGCGCGCTTGCTTGTACGGAGAAGCGGAGGCCAACCAACCAAAAAAAAAAAGCCCCAAACTCGCATTCCTTCCCAATGACAAATCAGCTGTCCACCGATGAAACCGATCAGAACCGCTATCGCATCGGAACCTGTTCGTTTCGGTTGCCTCACGTCAGTACCTAATAGTAGTAATTGATTACCACGTGCCGTGGGTGAGAGAGAGAAAGGGGTTATTATCACTAACCAAACAGAGTATTGCGCACTTTCCCGTCTCCGAATGGCGGCTCTCGACGGAAAAGGGTTTTCTTCTTCTGATTCTCGGTTGTGACAGTTTCAACTCAAGCCGATCGATCCACCGTGTTTTTTGGTTCTTTGGGAACGTATTTGAAATGTTTACCAACAAGCTCGAGGCTGTTAGCGACGGTGCTTTCGGGCCTTCGGTGCCTTCGAAATGGGAACAAGACCGAGGAGAAAAAGAAGGGGGAAAGTAAGAAAAAACAACGAGTCGAAGGATTTCACAAGGTTCGCTGAGGTAGCGCACATGATGTTTACGTTGGCTAATTAGGCATACCGAGCCAGAGTGCGGAGGCTGATAAGCCGCTTCTCGAATGGTTTTCCTTCGAAAGGGCCTGTAAATCACAGCGCACACAAATGAGCACATGTTACTTTTTGTTTTTTTTTTTGTTTTGGGAGGAAGCTATTAAAAATGTGGCTTTAGTAATTTTTCCTGCACTCATGATGATCTAGAATGGGTCGAACCCTTCCTTCCCCACTGTCAGTTACTACTTTCTACCGGACATCAATCTATCCGTGAAACTTCCCAGAGTTCATTTCTCTCTCTCTCTCTCTCTCTCTCTCTCGGAAATGTTGACCCAACCGAACCCCGCGCTTTGTACAGCCATTTCACCAGATGACAGTTTGTTTTTATGTTTCGCTACACGTCCAACCGTGCTCGGGGTTCGGTCGATCGCTCGCTACATTCGCTATTCACATCTAACTGTCCTCATCTCGCTCGTTGCCCACATACAGAAATACACACACACACACACACATATCGACAGCTCTACATCTCAGGGTGGCTCTAGCAGCGAACCCATTAACCAAGTCCAGGCCAGCATACGTTTCTGAAACCGTCGACCTACGCGGGGAATCGACAACCAAATACCCGTCGGATTTATGGAAGATATTTCTTTTTTTTTTGTTTAGTTCCCAACGATAAACCCTATGCGGTGGGGTGCAGAGACTCGTATGAGAGACTCGGCTTTGGCTTTGGCCTGCCCTCGATCAGAACCCCGGTGCGGCGAGCGAGCAAAGTCGTCCGATGAGGAGGCCCCCTTACTCTTCATGCGCTCACTGCCAAAACAAGCATCGAATCGTCGTCGTCGTCATCGTAGTCGGCTGTCATTCCAGCAGCAGCCGTAGCAGCATAGCGAGTATAGCATCTTGTTCATGTTCTCTCTTTCGCTCTCACTCACTCACTCACTCACCGTTTCGCCCCTGCGCCTGCTTCGATTTTCGTTGTTTATGTTGATGCGAAACCATACATCACCATAGCCATCCAGCCAGCCAGTCAGCCAGAATCAGAGTCATTGTCGTTTTCGTCATCGACTGCTCTCTGGGACTCTTGGGTTGGGAGATTTTCGGGAAGTTCAATCCCACTAGGGGTTGTTGTGCATGGTGGTGGTGGTGATGATGACGGGTTGGTTGTATGACGACGGGGAGAGTGGAAGGGTGCGCTGCTGCATGAAATGATTTTTTTCCGTTTCCATACGCCGCGTCCCATACGCGAGAGAGGGTGGAGATGGAAGAAGAGAAACAGAAGAATGGGATATAGGATAGAGAAATATGTTGTGCCCTCGAACCCAGGGCATGACAGTGTGGTGGTGGTGGTGGTGGTCGTGGTCGGGGAGGAGGAGGAGAACCTGAGACTCTACATACAAAAGGGCAGAGTGGTTGTTTATGAGCTGCGGACGGCTCGGTTCTGTTTCTAGTACACTTTTATGTACACATATTAGAGGTTTTTTTCTTGTATGTTACGAAATTGTTATTATTATTTGTTGGAAATTTTATCCTATTATCGTTATATACCGTGTAGTTTTTATTTGTTGTTCTTTGCTATCCAGGAGTTTTCCGTTAAATTTTATCTTTAAACGTAGCAATCTACTTGACAAAAAAGTACGGGTATGTAAAGGCTGAAAAGTTCGTATCGTTTCTATGAGAGGGCGCCACTAGAATTAAATCCATACCATTTCCAGTTAGTACCAACCTTCAAAAGATACGTGTATAAATTTGACAGCTGTCTGATTATTAGTTTGTGAGATATTGCATTTTGAGTGAAGCTACTTTTTGATGAAAACAAGTGCCGCCGATACCAAAAAATGGCTTGATGAGTGTTATCCAGACTCTGCACCGGGCGAAGCAACAATTCGTAAGTGGTTTGCAAAATTTCGTACTGGTCATATGAGCACCGAAGACGATGAACGCAGTGGACGTCCAAAAAAGGCTGTTACCGACACAGTTCGAAATAATCTTGTAATTTTACATCTTATAAGATGCCCTTAATCGGAGCGACACATTTCACACAAATTTTTATTCAAGAACATGTAAAATTATTTGATTTGAAAATTACATGGCTTGAATTCGAACGAAATAAAAAACAAAAGTTCGTTAGCAGCATCGCGACTTGAACCGAGAAACATTAGATCACAAGCACATCGGTTACTCGACTGAACCACGGAGTTCATATCTGTTCGTTGAATAATTGATACATATAAATCCAAATAGTGGCACTTGGTAGTCGAGTGCAAATTACATTTGGAGCATGTAAAATTTTATGCAAGTGGAATATTGCGTCATTTGAAAAATTAAGTAGTTGTGAATTGTATCGTTTGTAGAATTCTGTCGCCAGTAAAATTCATAATTTTTTTCTGTGGATGAAAACGTGAAAAAAATCCACAAAATGATTTTCAATGACCGTAAAGTGAAGTTGATCGAGATAGCTGACACCCTAAAGATATCAAAGGAACGTGTTGGACATATTATTCACGAATATTTGGATATGAGAAAGCTTTGTGCAAAATGGGTGCCGCGTGAGCTCACAATCGATCAAAAACAACAACGAATTGATGATTCTGAGCAGTGTTTGGAGCTGTTATATCGAAATAAAACCGATTTTTTTCGTCGATATATAACAATGGACGAAACATGGCTCCATCACTTCACTCCGGAGTCCAATCGACAGTCAGCTGAAAGCAAAGCGTGGAAAGACTCAACAATCGGCCGGTAAGGTTATGGCATCTGTATTTTGGGATTCGCATGGTATAATTTTCATCGATTACCTTGAAAAGGGAAAAACCATCAACAGTGACTATTATATAGCATTATTAGAGCGTTTGAAGGACGAAATTTCAAAAAAACGGCCTCATTTGAGAAGAAAAAAGATTTGTTTCATCAAGACAATGCACCGTGTTACAAGTCGATGAAAACCATGCTGAAATTGAACGAATTGAGCTTCGAATTGCTCCCTCATCCACCGTATTCTCCAGATTTGGCTCCCAGTGACTTTTTCCTGTTCTCAGACCTCAAGAGAATGCTCGCTGGTGAAAAATTTAGAAGCAATGAAGAGGTAATCGCTGAAACTGAGGCCTATTTTGAGGCAAAGGACAAATCGTACTACAAAAATGGTATCGAAAAGTTGGAAGATCGCAATAATCGCTGTATCGTCTCTGATGGCAATTATGTTGAATAATAAAAACGAATTTTGGCAAAAAAATGTGTGTTTCTATTAAACGATACGAACTTTTCAGCCGAACTTTTAATGTCAGAGACATAACTGGATATCGTGAATACTTCCGAATATCAATTAGTTGATCGATTGTGCCTCTTTTCAAAAATTTGAAACGACGCACCTAAACTAAAGTACGGGCTAGTTACATCAAACATTCTGATGCACAATTCAATATTACGAAATAATCAATGTAGTTCTTTATGATAAAATCATGATGGTTCTGAAAAGAACCTTTCATGAAGGCGTTCGTGATGAAGCTGACTTCCGTCTTGTCAGCCGACCAGTTAGTGAAGGTGACATTCTTACAGTAACAAAACATCAATTTGCTGAGCCGTATATAGTAGAAGAGTGAAAAAAAATTTCGCATAATTCTTTGGGAATAAATTAATGACTCTAAAAAGAATCGGTTCGAAAAATCCAGGAACTAGGAACTGGACCTGCGTTCAAGAACTAAATTTTGAACTTAAAACAGACTCAGATTTTAATTGCTATTTAATTCTAGAACTGTAATTCCGAAACTGAATTCAGTTCCGGAATCTAGTTCCAGAATCCAATTCCCGTATACAGACTCTGAATTCTAAACCTGTATTTGGAACTACCCAGGTAACCTATAAGCACATACTAATGCCGCACTATGACAGTAAATAATCGTTAATTGGCACTTTAATCGCTCTTACGGCCATTCATGGATCATGCTTAAAGACTGCTCCAGAAAGTATGGACGCAACCAAAAACCGCTGCCATTTCGCAATTGTTCAGAATCTGTCAAATTTTATGGCTGCGTCCTGTTGTTTACACTCTTCTCTAACCACTTGTGCAGTTGTTTATTCGTTTCTTTTTCATTAGTTTGTCTCGAAATTGTGTACAAATGATGCATAGAACGCGGACTGTCACTGAGAAAGATAGCAAAAATGAAAGGATTAAGTAAAAAAGCCGTGCGAAATGCAATCAGGAAGTTCGGTGAGGATAACATCTTTGAGGGTAAACCGAAAACGGGTCGAAAAAAAAGGCCCTGCTAACCCTCAGTTGGATAAACGTATACTGAAGGCGTTCGAGCAAAAGAAGGAGGTTTCAGTTCGGGATGTTGCCAAAAAAGTGGGCACTTCGAAGTCGAATGTTCTTTGTGCTAAAGAACGTTTGAATCTTCTAACTTATAAGATACAGAAACAACCAAAACGTAGTCCGAAACAAGAAGCATCGATCAGGCCGAGGGTTCGAAAGCTGTACAATACGATTCTTGCTGGAAGTTTGAACTGCATAATCATGGACGACGAAACCTACGTGAAATCCTCGCCTGGACCACAATATTATACGGTGCGAGAAGGGCAAGTGTTAAACCAGTCCGAGACATCGATTGAAGTCGAAAAATTGGTAAGAAAGTTATGGTCTGGCAAGCAATTTGTAGCTGCGGTAAGATTTCGAAACCCTTCATCACCAGTGCCTCAATAAACAGCGAAATATACATCAAGGAATGTTTACAAAAACGACTTCTACCCATGATTCGAAGCCACAAGGATCCTGTTGTCTTCTGACAAGATCTTGCTTCTTGCCACTACTCGAAATCAACGGTAGAATGGTATACCACCAAAAATGTCACTTTCGTCCCAAAAGACATGAATCCACCAAATTGCCCACAACTTCGATCAATTGAGGAATCTTGGGCATTAACGAAGGCACATCTTAGTAAACATGTCTCGGCAGCCGAAACCATTCAACAGTTCGAAAAAGATTGGGAAAAAGTGTCAAAACTTGTCGCCAAGAAGTCTGTACGAAATTTAATGAGGAACGTTCGCAAGAAGGTGCGCCAGCTAGCCTACAATGGCTAAGTAGCAAATGTTGAGAATAATATTCTGTTGTTGTAGTCTAATATTATCAGTATATCGAATAAAATTTGAATATCTAACACTTGTGAATTATTTACTTAGGGGGGGGTATAGCGTGACGGGTAAGTCGATGCCTTTCACGCAGCCCACCTGGGTTCGACTCCCAACCCCGCGCATAGGGTCTAAAGGTTTTTCTGGCGCGAAGAGGTGAATGACCTCAAGGTTGAAACCTCTAAAATCGTAAAAAAATTATTTTCAGCGAAATCAAAGTGCGTCCATACTTTCTGAGACAGTCTTTATATATGACAAGTGTGCATTGTGTATGTTAAATTTTGATTGACTTACAACAGATGAGCATTCAGATTGCAGATATAGAGCTATGAGAATTTTCGGTGCTCATAAAAGGCTATTTTACTGCCATTATTAGTGCTTAGTGGTTACCTGGGTAAGTTCTAAAACTTAAACTACGAATTAATTTAAACCCGAAATTAAGTCCGAAATTCAGTTCCCGAATTCAGATTTAGAAATTAAGAATCAAGGGCGTTTATTAATCTATTGCTGCTGTCAGTAGCTGCTAAACCGTTCTTTCAATGCATATAGTTGCTGTTAAGAAATTATTTACAAATATATACCGCGTAATTTGATTCCATCCCTAATTGTTCGTGACCTACTTTGACAAAAAAATATAACCGGTGGTTAACTAAGCTAAGCTAAGCTATACTGTAACTTGAGAAACAATTTGTGACTAATTTTTTTATGTAAATTTACAGTTGCCCTGAAGATGAACCTTCGAAACGTTGCTCATTAATGCGAAATGATCATATATCAAGTAACGAATGACCGAACAAAGAAGTATCTTTAATTACAATCTAAGTGTAGCATTGAAAAGTTGTTGGACTTCTAAATAATCCATGCTAGGATCAATATTTCACCCAAAAATTTATATTTCTAGAATTCGAATGAACAGGCTAAAGAAAAGTTCGTTCACAATAAACACAATAAACTGGATTCAAGAACTAAACTTGATATCTGTGACAGGTTCAGAATTCATTTGCAAAATTTAGGTTCGGAATTCGGATCAAGAAATAAGGCCATACAATTGAATAATGGCACTAAACTCTTTTTCGGAATCAGAACTAGTTCTAGAATTGAACTTCAGTTCAGAACTGAATTCAGTTTCAAAATCCATTGCTATTTGTAACACACTTGTACTAAGCACCGAAGTGCTAAGTCTTTCCTGATGTGCCGAACGAAAACAAGTTTCGGCTGATACTGGCCGATTCAGATGGTCATTTTTTTCGGCCAGTATTATCCGGAACTTGTTTTCGTTCGGCACGTCAGGAAAGACTTTGCACTTTGGTGCTCATTACAAGTGTGTGGCAAATAGCAGTAACTTTACGTTTGCTTAGCGGTTCAAACTGAACTGTTTGAGTTTGCAGTAAGTAGTTCAATTTGAACTGCTCTGCACTGACGAGTCTAAGACGAAACGAAAAGATAGTAAACAAAGGAATTAGTTTTTTTGTTTCAATTCGATGTCAGGACGAATCAAGTGAGCTGCAACATTAAGGAAGTTAAAAGAATTGTGTATATAACGACGATTGTATTTATTTTACTTTTGTGGATTTTTAATAGTTTGTTTCGAAGTTTAATAAAAAATGAGTTGTCTACAAAAGTATGAGCCTCGCGCGCGCAATGCAGGTAGAGGCAATCTGGAAATTGAATATGACTGAAACTGGATATGTTCTCTTTTATTTTTGAGAGCTTTAGCAATATTTGAATGTTTACTTGTATTTTCTTCAGATAGATTTCCTAAACTATTTACCCACTATTTACGACTCATTGTTCGCCTGTTGACCATTTTCAGTTTACTGAAAACTAAAAACTAGCTAGATCCTACTGAAGGGCTGAAGCGTCCACTCTGGGAATCACGGATCTAAAGCAACTAGATTCGTTAGAATTTATGTAATAAATGTCATATACCAATCGATACAGCTCGACAAACTGAGCAAATTCCAGTATCAAATCGTTTCTCAAAGCTCAATCCTTCTCTCAAAAAAGGCCAAATCGAATTTCAAAAACTATAAATCACATTAAAAGATTTATGGTCCCACACAAAATTAATGATTTTTATCCAATTCTGACTTCCAATTCTGGGTTACATGGTGACGAGTTTTTAAAATTTATAGTTTCAAAGTTGGACTCAAAACTATTGCAATTTATTCGTCATATTAATTTATGGCCATACGAATCGGTTCGGATTATGCTTGTTCCTGAATACCAGCTCTGGAAGTACCGTAAATAATGACGATAAACTCTAAAGTGAAACTTAATTCGAGATCTCATGGAATGTTCAATCGTTTGTCACACGTTTTGATTCAAATTCAATCCGATTTGCAGTTTCGACATCACAGGGTAATGAGTGATTAAAATCTCAAACTGTTGCTTAAAATGACGATCAATAAAACAGTGGCGTCTCGTGATGACATTTACGGGTTGTGCACTGCTTATGTGGTATGAAATCAGTTGTAACAGTTCGTTGTAAATGAAAAATAACGATTGAGAAATGAATATTCGCTTGTGTTTTTCAATACAATGCAAAATTGATATACCTTTGGTTGAGATTTTTTTAAATTAAGCTTATATCGAATAGAAGCATTTGGTGCTCTGTACATCGAGTAAATATATCAATAACTTCATCAGTAAAACCGTTTTTGCGTTGCAATTGAGACAGCAATTTGTTTTCAACTGCCATAAGCATAAGCCACTCCAGAAGGTATGCATACAAGTTCTCACACAGATAAACGTGACAGAGAGAACAACAAATCTTAGAGCTGAGCTGAGTAATTCATTATTTTCTTGAATCTGTGCAGTAACTCATGTGCATGAAAAAAAAAACACTAACACTAACACTGTGACAGATACTGTCAAAGAACTGAAAATTTTGACATAAAACTTCGTATAACTCAAAAAGTAAACATCCGATCTCAAAACCATTTAATAGCGTTCTGGGTGACGGGGAGACCTTTCCAGCCATCTCTGAGATCTCGACCTCTTAGTTGACAACACACATACAGACACACACACACACACGGACATTTGCTCACTTCGTCGAGCTGAATCGATTGGTATATGACACTCGGCCCTCCGGGCCTCAGAAAATTTTCCTAAATTTTGAGCGAATTCCATACCTATTTTTTATATATATAAAAAAAGGTAAAACCCAAAAAAACATATTTTGTCATCAGTTTTCGATATATTGTAGAAAAATTACATTTTTATGCATTTCACTGATTATATTGAAGAAAATCCTAGTTTCTGTGAAACGCTCGCACTTTGGACTTGACATTCTTCATTAAATTCTGCACAGTTACTTTTGTGACTTTCCTGGTGGCAGATGTCTAGTTTTTTTCAACTCCTGCATGTTTTGGAATACTGTACCTTCCTTCCGAAAGTGCCACTTGACAATTGTCCAATACCTTTCAATTGGCTGAAGATCCGGGCAGTTCAGTAGGTTGATGTCCTTTTCCACGAATTGTACATTATTTTTTGACAACCATTGTAGAACGAAGTTGGCGTAGTGGGCTGAAGCCAAACCCGGCCAGAAGAGAGGAGGAGCCTCATGCTTTCTGTACAGTGGCAGCATTCTCTTCTTCAAACATTCTTCCTCGTACACCTTAATTGTGCCCTTCGTGAAGAAAATCGACGACCGCAAACCACAGGTACAAATTGCTTGCCAGACCAATACCTTCTGCCCAAACTTTTCCATCGCCACCGTGGTGTCAGCGTCGTCCAGGTCCTGGTACACCGATTTCGTATAATAATGCGGTCCGGGCAGCGCTCGAGGGTCTTCCTTGGCGTAGGTTTCGTCATCGATCTGGATGCATCCGGCTTTATTCTGTGGATTTCGGTTATACATTTTTCGCGCTCTTGTTTTGGCCTGAACCTGCTGTACCAGGGACTTTTTCGGTACCTTCTGTTTCTTGTACGTTTTCATGGAGTTCCGAACTTTGATCCGTTGAATCATCCCGATGCTGGTGTTGAACTGCTTGGCCAAATATCGCGTCGACGCCGATGGATTTTTCCTGATGTACTAAACCACTTTTAAGTCCCGGCCGGGATTTCTGGGACCCGTTTTCCTACCGGATCGGGGCAAATCCTTCATGGAGAGGGTCTTACCGAACTTCTCGATAATATTTTTGACACTGGTGTGGTGCTTTTTCACCCGTTTTGCAATTTCGTTGTACGTGACACCACTTTCTGAGCACCTAGTGTGCAGAATTTTCCTTCGCGTTTCCGGATCTATTCGACGCATCATTGAAACGATAAACCGTACCGAAACCAATCGATTGCGCAGCTGTTATTGACATGTAAACAAACATGTCACCGCAAAACACGCTGCAAAAAATTAATCCATTTCTGAGTAATAACTGTTTGAATGTTGCTAACTACTTATCGATACACTCCTTGAAGTAAGGCTCGTTCACGCCAAATGTTCATTATTGACACATTTGTATATTAATCGGTATACCTGGTATAAAAGCACCATATTGCTTAATTGTACGATCTGAGCTTTAATTTGTTAACAAATGTTCTGCTATGATCACATCGTTTCGCGTCACCTGCGGTGAGTCTTCGTCCTACCGTTAGGTAGGTGAAGTATAAACGTTTTCTGTTCCTTTTATATTGTTTTCTCTTCCCACGGAACAATCGAATTGGAAAGGGTGAAAATTAAGTACTTCTCGCTAATCAATATTTTCGACAATCATTGTCTAAAGAAAACCAACAATTCCCGCTCATACCCTAAGCACACGCACACACACACGTACAATGCCACAAGCACGCTAATCTCGCGCTCTATCGGACGGCGTATGAGCCCATGGTACAAATATAACACATTTTTGATGTACACTCCACTCTTCTCACACTGACACTCCGCTGCCGTCCGCTGCTCCCAAAAAAAAAAAAAGAAAAACCGGCTGTGTTGGACCTGGATATGTTCGTACGTAACGCATATTTAGGACACACCAGAAACAGCCGCCCGTACTCTGGTCTGTACGGTGGCGTGTGGAAAGTATCGAAAATGTGGGAAATGATTCTGTGTTTTTTTTTTCTTTTTCTGTCTCTCTGTTTCTGTATGCTGTTCGCACTCACTCCCTGTTAGTCAGTTCCCGGTCCTCGGCCACAGTCGACTGACAGAGTTTACTGCTGCATGATATGTATTGCCTTCCGTACAGAAAAAAACCGCTTCCCCGCTACTATTTAGTCTGGTTGACGTCGAAGGTTCTCTCAGTCGTCAGTCCGTTTTTTTTCCTCTTCCTTCGCTCCTTTCTAGCCGTTCGTGTAAATATGTAGGTTCGATTCGTATGGAAAGTCCCCTGGGAAATCGCTGAAATGCTTTGGATTTTTTTTTCTGTTTGGTTTGGTTTGGTTTGCCTTGCCTCATTCATGCTGGAATCATTCCTCATGAGTTGAGTGGGTGTCACAGTGGATCTATTCGGGAAAAATGTTGATCATGTTCTTCGTTAGCTTTACTAACTGTAGCAAATAGTAGGGAAAATCTTTCCGCCGTCTCAAAATCTTTTCCGCTGTCTCAAAATTCTCAGGGGTCTTGTGGGAACAATGCGTTCCTCTAGCTCTCACAGCATCCTTCGTAGAATCTGCTTTGGAGTAACACAGGATCAAACTTTGTAAGCACTTCGCGCTACCAGTTCTTTTCTTTTCTTGTTTTTTCTCAGCAAACTCCCTCACATCGAAGAAAAAATAGGTTCCGATAATCCGATGTTTTGTCTTCTATTTCGGTTGTCCTCGTGCGTACCGTGACTAGTTCTGTCATTGTCCAAAAGAAGATACTGCCAGAGTATGATCAGTACCGTTCCGTGCAGTACTACACCGACGGAAATTCCCAGAAATTTATTCAATATTTTTTTTCTCTCTCTCTCTCCGTTTATTTTCAGGTACGTAGCGAGTCCGCTATGCGAACAAGGCAGGCAGACAGACAGACGGAGAAGTGCCGCGAAGGTAAACCAGAACGCACAGGGGCATTTACGATGATAATAATAATAATAATAATAATAATAAGTAAGTCTTTGCGCATATCATTTACCTAATTGAAAGCTGCTCTGTTGTCGCTTCTTTTTCTGTCAAATGGTTTGAGCTTGAGTCGGGATAATCTCCAGCGAATAATTACACACTCGACTCTGGATAATCTCTCTGGATTGGACTAGAATTCACAAGTTTGAGCTACTGTTAGGTCATTGATCAAATTCAAAGATTAAATGGCTCTCACTTCTGGTTCCGGAGATATAACGGTATAAATGACGTAAACGAATAACCGCACATTTTTCATCGGCTGAATTTTCTCACAGATGACTCAACGAATTTCGATAAACTTATTTGAGTGCTAACAATGTCTATCAAATTTGGTAGGGTAATGGCGAACATTCCCGTTTTCGACAAATCCCAGTGTTTTTCAATGAAAAAGCAAAATTTCTCGGAGATGAAAGAATCGATTTCGAAAAACTTCGACTCGTTTGAAAGCTACTATTAGGTTGTTTGATAAGCTGACCGAGGATAAAATATTACACATGGCTAGAGAAAGCTAGGCAACTTTGTACGAATTTTTTATTTGGGCAATTTCCTTTTGGGCGAATTATCTTTTAGGTGAATTTCCTATTGATGAATTTCCTTTTGGGCGAATTTTTTATTTGGTAAATTTCTTTTTAGGCGAATTTCCTTTTGAACAAATTTCCTTTCAGGCGAATTGCCTCTTGAGCGAATTTTATTTTGATTGAATTTCCTTTTGAGCGATTTCAATTTAGGTGAATTTCCTTCTGGGCGAATTGCATTTTGGGTGAACTTATTTTGGACGAATTTTTTATTCGGCAAATATCCTTTTGAGCGAATTTCCTTTCGGGCGAATTTCCGTCTAGGTGAATTTCGTTTTGGGCGAATTGCCTTTTGGATGAATTATCTTGTGGGCGAGCTTCTGTTTGGGTGAATTTCCTTCTGATCAAATTTCATTCTGGGCAAATTTATTTTTAGGCGAATTATTTGTTTGGCATTTTTTTTAAGGCGAATTGTCTTTTGGGCGGAATCACTTTTGGGTAAATTTCCTTTTTGGTCGAATTTTTTTTTGGTAAACTTTCTTTTGGGCGAATTCTCTTTCGGCCGAATTTCCTTTTGATCGAATTATATTTTGGAAGAATTTCCTTTCGGGCGAATTTCCTTCAAGATGAATTTCTATTTGATCAAATTTCCTTTTAGGCTAATTGGCTTTTTTGTGAATTGCATTTAGGGTGAACTTCGTTTTGGGCGAATTTATATTTGATAAATTTCTTTTTGGGCGAATTTCCTTTTAGGCGAATTGCCTTTCAGACGAATTTCCTATTGACAAAATTTCATTTTGGGCGAATTGCCTTTTGGGCGAATTTTCTTTCTGGACGAATTTCTTTTTGATCGAATTTCATTTTGGGAATATTTCCTTTTGGGCGAATTTTCTTTTAGGTATATTTTCTTTTGGGTGTACTTCCGTTTGGGCGAATTTTTTATTCGGCAAATTCCGATTTGGGCGAATTTTCCTTTAAGCGAATTGCCTATTGGGTGAATTGTCTATTGGACGATTTTCCTTTTGGGCGAATTTTTTATTTGCTAAATTTCCTTTTGGGAAAATTTCCATGTAACGAATCCTTTTGAACGATTTTTTTATTTGGTGAATTTTCTTTTGGACGAATTGCCTTTTGGGCGAACTTCCTTTTCGGTAAATTCCCTTTGGGGCGAATTCCGTTTATTGACAATTTCCTTTTGGACGAATTTTTTTGGGAATACTTCCTTTTGGACGAATTATTTATTTGGAAAATATGTTTTTGAGTGCATTTTCTTTCGGAAGAATTTCCTGTCGGGCGAATTTTCGTTTAGGTGAATTTCCCCTTGGGTGAATTTCTTTTTAAGCTAATTTTCTTTTGGGCAAAATTTTTATTTGACGAATTGTCTATTGGGTGAATTTACTTTTGATCGGATTTCATTTTGGGAGAATTTCCTTTTGAGCGAATTGCCTTCTTGGCGAACTTCCTTTAGGGCGAATTTCGTGAACGGGTTTCAATAAGCTTAGACTCAATTGGAATCTACTACTGGTTCATTAAAAAGGTTTGAAATTCCAATAGCCATCCCTTCTAATTCCGGTGAAATAATGGTATAAGTGACGTAAACGACCAAACTCATTACCGTTCAATTTTCGGGTATGGAAGAACTGATTTCAATAATTTAAGGTTTGTTTAAGACAAATATTGGGTTGCACATCGAATTTGAAGATCGTATGTCACTTCATGTGCCGGATCGTATTCGTACAATTGTTTCAAAGACTGATTAATCATCAAGTTGAAATGTTTTATTGCTAATACATTCGGATTGAGGAATGTACGCTTTTGTGAAGTACCCGAATCAGACTTAATTAATTTGTATCAAAAATGAGCCCAAAAGCTTGGTTTTTACAAAATCATAAAATTCAATTTTAAACGAATTTGGAACAAATCCTTTTGAACGAATTTGTTATTTGGCGATTTTTCTTTATGACGAATTGCCTATTGAACGAACTTCCTTTTCGGTAAATTTCCTTTGGGGCGAATTTCGTTTTGGGAGAATTTCCTTTTGGACAATTTTTTTTGGAAAAATTTCCTTCTGGGCGAATTATTTATTTGGAAAATATATTTTTGAGCGAATTTCCTGTCGGGCGAATTTTCTTTTAGGTGAATTTCCCCTTGGGTGGATTTCTTTTTAAGCGAATTTCCTTTTGGGTAAAATTTTTATTTGACGAATTGTCTATTGGGCGAATTTAATTTTGATCGGATTCATTTCGGGAGAATTTCCTTTTGAGCGAATTGCCTTCTAGACGAACTTCCTTTTGGGCGAATTTTTTATTCGGCAAATTCCGTTTTGGGAGAATTTTAATTTAGGCGAATTGTCTATCGGACGAGTTTCCTTTTGGGCGAATTTTTTATTTGCTAAATTTCCTTTTGGGAGAATTTTCGTTTAGGTGAATTTCCTTTTAAGCGAAATTCCTTTTGGGCGTATTTCGTTTTGCGAGAATTTTCTCTTGGGCGAATTTCCTTTTGATCAAATTTGATTTTGGGCGAAATTCCTTTTAGGCGAATTACCTTTTGGACGGAATTCCTTTTGGGAAAATTTTCTTTTAGGAGAATTTCCCTTGGGCGATTTTCCTTTTAAGCGAATTTTTTATTGAGCAAATTTTCTTTTGGACGAGCTTCCTTTTGGGAGAATTTCCTTTTAGGCGAATGTTTTTTTTTTTTTTTTTTTTTTTAATAACTATTTATTGGAATATGAGTTAAAATTAAATTATTAAGATTTAAATTGGGTGTTCAGCCACAAGTGGTGACTTTTCAGCCCTGTTATATATGTATGATTTGGTTATTACCATGAAGACATCATTTGCTTCCGCAATTCTGAGATTTTTGTGTAGGGAAAATTCTAAACCTACTTGTATTGTGTAATGGGGAAAAGGAACTTATATACTAACTTACTAACTAATACAGAGAGCGAATCGATTCAATTGAAGATTGCATCGATTTTTGTCGGAATTTGCTTATAATATTATGTGACATTACATCTAATGGTTCTATATTTGTGAGTCTGTGTAACTCATTTGTACTAAACCAGGGAGGACGCTTCAGAATCATTTTCAGAATTTTATTCTGAATCCTTTGAAGCGTTTTCTTCCTGGTGGAACAACAGCTTGACCAAATTGGTACCGCATAAAGCATGGCTGGTCTGAAAATTTGTTTATAAATTAACAATTTGTTTTTTAGACAGAGCTTAGAATTTCTGTTTATAAGAGGATATAAACATTTAATATATTTATTACACTTTGCCTGGATTCCTTCAATGTGATCCTTGAAAGTGAGTTTTTTGTCATACGTTAAACCTAAGTATTTAGCTTGATCAGACCATGTCAATTCCAAGCCATTCAATTTGAGAATGTGATTATTGTTTGGTTTTAGAAAAGAAGCTCTTGGCTTGTGAGGAAAGATAATTAATTGCGTTTTTGCTGCATTTGGTTTAATTTTCCATTTTGACAGATAATCACTGAAAATATTTAAACTTCTTTGTAGGCGACTGCAGATCACTCTTAGATTTCTACCTGTGGCTAACAGACTTGTGTCGTCACAGAATAGCGATTTCTGACAACCAACGGGTAGATTTGGAAGATCAGAAGTGAAAATATTATACAAGATTGGAGCTACACTCGAACCCTGCGGAACACCGGCTCGTACGGGTAGCAATTCAGATTTACAATTCTGATAGCTAACCTGAAGAGTACGATCAGTTAAATAATTTTGAATCATTTTGATCAAATAAATAGGAAACTGGAAATCAGACATTTTTGCTATTAAACCTTTGTGCCAAACACTGTCGAATGCTTTTTCTATGTCTAGAAAAGCAACTCCAGTGGATAACCCAGAAGATTTATTTGATTTTATCATGTTCGTTACTCTGACAAGTTGATGAGTAGTTGAATGTTCATGACGAAATCCAAACTGCTCTGGTAAAAAAATTGAATTCTCATTTATATGAGTCATCATTCTTAACAAGATAATTTTTTCAAAAAGTTTACTGATAGAAGAAAGTAAACTAATTGGGCGATAACTTGATGTTTCTGCTGGGTTTTTATCAGGTTTTAGGATAGGAATTACTTTAGCGTTTTTCCATCTTTTTGGGAAGTAAGCTAATGAAAAACACTTGTTGAAAATTTTAACCAGGAGTCTCAAGGCAACATCGGGAAGATTTTTAATAAGAATATTAAAAATTCCATCATTACCAGGAGCCTTCATGTTTTTGAGTTTCCTAATAATTGATTTAATTTCATCAAAATTCGTCTCAATAATGTCATCGTGTGATAACACTTGGGTTGAAATATGATCATACTTCAGTGAGACTTCATTTTCAATAGGACTCACAACGTTTAAATTAAAATTGTGGACACTCTCGAACTGCTGAGCAAGTTTTTGAGCTTTTTCACCATTTGTAAGAAGTATTTGATTTCCTTCCTTGAGAGCAGGAATTGGTTTCTGAGGTTTCTTAAGAACCTTAGAAAGTTTCCAGAAAGGTTTAGAATATGGTTTAATTTGTTCAACTTCTTTAGCGAAATTTTCATTTCGCAAAAGAGTAAATCTATGTTTAATTTCTTTTTGTAAATCCTTAACTATGTTTTTCATAGCAGGATCACGAGAACGTTGATATTGTCGTCGACGAACATTCTTCAACCGAATGAGCAGTTGAAGATTGTCATCGATGATAGGAGAATTTAATTTAGTTTGAGCTTTGGGAACTGAAAGATTTCTAGCTTCGATAATATAATGATTCAAATTATCAATTGCTGTGTCGATGTCCGCAGAATTTTCTAAAATAGTTTCATGATCCACATGATTTTCAATGTGAGATCTGTAATCCAACCAATTAGCTCTATGATAGTTGAAAATAGAACTAATTGGATTAATTATAGCTTCGTTGGAAAGTCTGAATGTTACAGGAAGATGATCTGAGTCAAAATCAGCATGAGTAATCGGTTCACTACAAATGTGACTTTGATCTGTTAGAGCCAGATCAATTGTAGACGGGTTTTTCACGGAAGAGAAACAAGTAGGATTACTGGGATGAAGAACTGTAAAGTAACCAGCTGAGAGTTGATTATGAAGTATTTTACCATTACTGTTATTTTGCCTACAATTCCACTGGACATGCTTAGCATTTAAGTCCCCTATTACGAAAAATTTCGATCGATATCTTGTAAGTTTTTGCAAATCGCCTTTAAAGAAATTTAATTGTTCGCCGGTGCATTGGAATGGCAAATATGCTCCAGCGATGAAATAAATTCCATGAATGGTTTCAACTTCGATTCCCAAGCTTTCAATAACTTTAGTATTGAAAGAAGGTAAAATTCGATGTTTAATTTGCCGTTGGACAAAAATGGCAACTCCACCACCAATTCCAGTAAACCTGTCAAATCGATGAACCACATAATGTGGATTACTTTTCAATTTTACATTTGGTTTAAGAAAAGTTTCTGTCACAATGGCAATATGAATTTTGTGAACTTTGAGAAAATTATAAAATTCATCTTCATTCGATTTCAAAGATCGAGCATTCCAATTTAAAATATTAAAATAATTATTTAACATCACTGTTAAATTTTAAATTCATTATAATATTATTTGCAAATTTCCATCCGATTTGAAATGCTTCAAAAAGTGATGAAGTCGAATTCATTTGGATGATCATTTGAAAAAGTTGATCTTGTAGGTAGATCATTTTATTTTCAGTTATATCGTCTAAATCGACTTCATTTAAAGAAGCGAATGGCATTGAAGGAATATTTGTAGGTAGACTGCCATTAGAAGAAGATGATTTGGCCGGTCTACCTATTAATAAATTGTTTTCGTTAGAAGAAGAACTGCAAGGCGGTCCTGTGTTTTGATTATTTACATTAGAAGAAATAGGAGATAGATTTCTACCTAATATACCAGCATAACTGACATTAGAAGAAGATGATGACGAGGTCGATCTACCTGTCAATAAATTGTTTTCGTTAGAAGACGAATTGGCAGGTGCCTTAGAAGAATTTTCAGGTATATTCTGTAAATTTAAGGTCGTTGATTTGACTTGTTGTCTAAGCGAACGAGCGTTTAAAATTTTTTCCCTGACAGGACATTTCAAATAATTGGATTTATGATTTCCATTGCAATTTGAACATGAAAATTTATCAGTGGTTTCATTCATTGAACAAACGTCTTTCGAATGCGATTTACCACAATTCAAACACCGTATATCCATATGACAATTTTTGGTTCCATGACCGAAGCCTTGGCAACGACGACATTGCGTTAAGTTAGCAATACGAATATGCCGTTTATAATGTTCCCAATGAATTTTAATGTGGGAAATGAAACGTACTTTTTCTAAAGTTTTCAAATTGTTTACATCACTTCGATTGAAGTGTATTAGGTAAAGTTCATGGGAAATTCCAGAGCGTGGTTTAGAAGTACCATTCGCTCTTTTTTTCATAAGTATTACTTGGGAAGGGGCAAAACCAAGCAATTCTTTTAGTTCATTTTTAATTTCATCAATACTTTGATCATTTGATAATCCTTTCAAGACAGCCTTGAAGGGTCTGTCTGATTTTATATCATATGAATAAAATTTATGAAGTTTTTCGGACAAATATCGAATAAGACGTTCGTAATCTTCCAATCCATCCACCAAGACTCGACATTCTCCTCTTCGTCCGATTTGAAATGAGACTTTTACTTCCGGGAGAAAAGTAGAAAGCTCAGTACGGAATGCTTTGAAGTCGGAAATCATCACCGTCACTGGTGGCATAGATTGATGTTTCTTCCCAGAACGACAAGCGTCCATTTTGGGAATTTTTGAAGAATTTTCTTCCATGTCGCTACAATCGGATTCAGGAAGAATCTCGTAAATATTGTTAGACGGCATAGGATCAACGGAAGGGAAATCCGTCCGTTGTCTTTTATTTTTACATTCAGATTCTATAAGATCGTGAATGTTATTAGAAAAATGTTGAATAACGGATTGTGATTTATTCCGTATTGAATTATTTTTAGCCTTAGGCTTGTTGCCTTTCCGGTTGGACGCAGGCATTTTTGAAATTAATGAAATTTTAAATTAAATTAACTAGGCTAAATTAGTCTTCGATTAGACTCCTAGCTAGCCTTAAAAAAGGCTGATTAATTTCTTAGTCACTCTAATATCACTCTTTGTATCACTTAGTCACTCTAATATCACTCTTTGTATCACTTAGTCACTTAGTTAGTGATTCAGGTAGCCTTGAAAAAGACTGAAGCCTTGAATCAATGAAACTCTAGGTAGCCAGAAAAAAATTTCAGGAGCCAAGAGCTATACGCGTGCGGTGCGAACGACTGTTCAACACCGACTGAGGCGAATGTTGATTTAGGTTAATTTCCTTTTGGGTGAATTGTCTTTGGGGGAATTTCCTTTCAGGCGAATTTTCATTTAGGTTAATTTTCTTTTGGGCGAATTGTCTTTTTGATGAACTTCCTTTTGGGTGAATTTCTTTTTGGGCGAATTTCCTTCTGATCAAATTTCATTTTGGGCGAATTGACTTCAGGCGATTTTCCTTTAGGGCGAATTTTTCGTTTGGCAATTTTTTTTAAGGCGAATTGTCTTTTGGGCGGAATCCCTTCTTGGTAAATTTCCTTTTTGGTCGAATTTTTTATTTGGCGAATTTCCTTATTGTCGAATTTTGTTTTAGGCGAATTTTTGTTTGGGCGATTTTTTTATTTGGCAAATTTCCTTTTGTGCGGATTTCTTTTCCTTTTGGACGAATTTCCTTTTTTTGCGAATTTTATTTTAGCAGAATTGCATTTTGGACGCATTTCCTTTTGATCAAATTTCATTTTGGGAGAATTTTCTTTTGGGCCAATTCCCTATTTTTGCGAATTTCCTATTGAGCGAATATCCTTTTGGGCGAATTTTATTCAAGCACAATTGGGTACATTTCCTTTTGATCAAATTTCATTTTGGGCAAATTTCTTTTGGGCGAATTTTTTGTTCGGCAAATTTTTTAAGTTGAATTTCCTTTTAGGAGAATTGTCTTTTGGGCGGAATCCCTTTTGGGTAAATTTCCTTTTTTGGGCGAATTTTTTATTTGGTGAATTTCCTTTTTGACGAATTTTGTTTTAGGCGAATTTTCGTTTGGGCGATTTTAGCAGAATTGCATTTTGGGCGTATTTTCTAATGATCAAATTTAATTTTGGGAGAATTTCTTTTTGAGCTTATTTCCTATTGGACGAATTTCCTTTTGGGCGAATTTTATTTTAGCAAAATTGCATTTTGGGCCCATTTTCTTTTGATCAAATTTTTTTTGGGAGGATTTCATTTTGGGCGAATTACCTTTTGGGCCAATTTCCTTTTGGGCGAATTTCCTATTTGGCGATTCTCTTTTTGGGCGAATTTTATTTTAGCAGGATTGCATTTTGGGCGCATTTCCTTTTGATGAAATTTCCTTTTTGGCGAATTTCCTTTTGGGCGAATTTCCTTTTAGGCGAATTGCCTTTTGGGAGAAATTCCTATTGGGCGAATTTCCGTTTGATCGAATTTCGTTTTAGGTGAATTTCTTTTTGGTAGAATTTCCTTTTGGTAGAATTTCCTTTCGGGCGAATTTTATTTTGGGAGAATTTTCATTTGGATGAATTTCCTTTTGGGCGAATTGTCTATTGAGCAAATTTGCTTTTGATCGAATTTCTTTTTGGGCGAATTTTTCATTTGTCAAATATTCTTTTGGGCGAAGTACCTTTTGGTCGAGGATGAAATCGTGCTGGTGTCGGTCATTTACGAAAATATTGAAAATGATGTTGTCGGAATGGTTTCTTTCATTGAGAATGGGTGACAATTTTAAGCTCTGATTCTAACGAATTAGTCCTTCTGGTTGTTGAATTTGAATTAATTATAGCTTCATTGGAAATTCTGAATGTGACTTTGATCTGTTAAAACCAGATCATTGGTAAAGGGGTTTCCCACGGAAGTGAAACACGTTGGACTGTTGGGAAATAAATCTGAAAAATTACCAGGAGAGAGTTGATTATGAAGTTTTTTTTTTACTAATTTCGCTCTCCAATTCAGTATGCTTTCACTGGAAGCGTAAGTTTGGAAATTTTGTTTTACTTCCGATTTTGACAGTTCAACCAACGAAAACCGTACCGAATTCAGCACTCGGTGAAAAACGATCACCTCAACAATAAATTAAGCTGTTTACTCTCTACTCGGGTTGTCTCCAGAACAACAGTTTACAGCTGTTTACCGTTTACATAAACACCCGGGCACTTGGTGATTATCAGCTTCGGCAGTGTGTTGGCTTCGCACGCGCACGAGACTCCCCTCGCAGACCTGCCGTCCTGGGTAATTAAAGTTTAATTATTTTAATCACTATCATCAAAATCGATTATCGTCCAGCCATTTTCCGTGTCCCGAGCACAGGATCGAAGTTACGTGGCAAGGTCGTTAGTGCGTGATCGCGGTGCCTATTCTATTGACGTCGTTGGGTGTCTTCACCAGTCTTCAGCATTCGAAAGTGTTGGAATCTTACACAAAATTGATGAACAAATGAAATTGAATTTTTCTGACCTAATTGAGCTTGGCGTCGTCGTCGTCGTATGGCGCTTGTCGAAAAAGCGAAAAAACCTTTTCGCTCGAGCGGATGTGAAGGCTAAACCGTAGGTAGTAGGCATCCACTAAAAAAAGCACACACATACACACATCGGCAAAGCATCGACAGCGAACTGCGTGCGCTACCTTGACGAATGCCTCTCCATCATCAGCTGTTCCATCCTCCACCCCTTTGGTTCGCGGCGGGTTGTTTTGTTTATTTACTAGCATAACTGTGCAATAGTAGGCGAGCTTTGGGTAGGTACTCGAGCGCAGCAAAAAAAAAATGAAGAAAAATGGCAACGTTGACGCGAATGGCGACAGTCACAATGGTAGTAGGGAGCGTTAGGAGAGCGAGAAAGAAAGAAAAAAAAAACACTGCCACCATGAAAAATTGCGATCTCTTGCACAACATCCATCCAAGCAGGCCAGCGAACGAACCGCGAACCGTTAGGTCTAAATGTCAACCGGTTTCAATTCTTTACTATCGATTCGTAGATTTCAAACCAAAAAAAAATGTTGGGGTGAAATATTGATGCTATCCTACACCACATCATGTTATTACATCCAAGAAGCATAATTTTCATGCTTCACGCTGAAATAGAATTGGTGCTGGTGGGTGGGTGGTTGTTTGGTTGGTTGTCGTGTCGAACAGATGGGAACACTTCAGCAAACAGCCTAAGTTTTACAGATCATGGAAAGATCATCATGGAAATTGTTTCGATCGGAGAAACTCGAGTAGATTTCCGAACCACGATCCGAAGCCGACCCCTCCTTGGACTCCGTTGAGTGATTGTTTTGTATAGCCGGGGACCTGCGAATTCGGTACTCCTCTGGTGCAATTCAATTTGTTTTGTTAGTTTCGTATCGCGTCTAGCCATTTGAAGCCACACAGGCCATATTGGATTGGTGAAAGAAACCAGTGACTCTAGTCTAGGCTCCGAATCGCGATCAAACGGACTCGAAGCGAGCGTGAAGGAAATCTTTTTTTTTTTGCACTTTTTCTTCGGAGCGAGCGAAAGATAGAAGGGCTACGGCGATGGGAAAGTAAAGCTTTTTGAAAGTAAAAATATTTTTCAACTAGACTTCGAACGGCTTCGCGGGCTTTCGGAACTGGGCGTTCGGCGGTGACCGAGGGGAGAAAAAGTAGCAAAAGTAGCGAGCAGTTATAAGCTATAAAGTGAAAGAAATGGGATGAAAAAATGAGACGTAATAAAACATAAAATTTGCCTAAGATGATGGAGAGTCATGTCATGTCTCGGCGGCAGCGAAAGAAAACAATGACTTTCAAATTTTGTACAAAGATCGAGGATTTATCTACGTTCGGTTGGAGGCGCATTTGAAGTGGGACAAGACTGGCCCGGACACCGGGCCTCGGATCGCGTTCCGTATCCGGGTCATGGGAAATTGACGAGGGGAATCTGCATCTGGCTGCTGTCGTGTGTCCCGCTGGATGGATCGCGCATGCAAAGTTAAACAACTTCTGTCTGTGATTCTTCTTGAATTACTTGTCTCATACCGTCGTCGTCGTCGTCGTCGTCGTCGTTGTCATCGACGGGGCCAAACACGGGGTTCAACATACTTGGATGACAGAGCTTGCTCCCGCCAAATCAAGGTTATCTGCTATTATTCACTCTGCGTACTGAGCGCGCGCTCGCTGGATGAGCTGGAATCCCATTCAAGAAGAATAATAAAAAACTGCGACATCCATTTACGGTATGCCCAATGTAGCGACCGAGCGGCCTGGCCCGGCCCAGGAGTCGGTTGTCAAGCAGCAGACGGTGCACAGATAAAGAAATATATATATTCTCGGCAGCTCACACTCAGCCTGTGACTTTATGGAGGATTTTGAGACGTGCAAGGCAAAAAAATAAAAAAAACGCTGCACACTCACACATGAAGTCACACCGAAGACCAATTGGTTCCGCGACCGCAGAAGCGTGGGAGTTCCAGATGAGCTGTGCGTGATCAGCGCGATCTTGTTTGTCAACCTCCAGTCTGCTGTCCGCGATCCCGTAGGAATGTCATTGAACCCGTGTAATCGTGCAAGACCCGTCCCCGTCGTCCCGATATGCAATGCCAATTCCCGAATCGGCACGGCAAACTTCTCCATTCGAGAGACCATTGGGTCTCCGCACTGCAGCACGGGAAACGGACGATTTGTCTGATAATTGACCTGGTGCGGCAATTGATTTAGTTTTAGTTAGTTAGTGACCCTACACTTGGTCAAGTAGTCAAAACTAAGATTCGTTTCTTTAGTATCTAACTTCCACAAACTCAATAACCTCAATAACCAGAAATGAAGTTTAGCTTTTTGTCATTATCATAAGGAAACCATGGTCATAGAAAACCTGTGCCAATGCCTTTTTGTGTCTGTCATTTTTGCATTTTTTGCCCTTTTTCACTTTTATTGTCGTTTCACCGCTTTATTTTGCCGTATTTTTTCTTCAATTTTTCTTTTTCGGATTTGTACTTTTATTACCCTCTGCTGTTTCTTTTTTTGCCCTTTTTCCCTTAATGTGTCTTTTCTGTATCTTATATATTTTTACCAATTTAGCCTTTTTAACTATTTTTGTTTTATTTTGTAATTTCTCTTATACCTTTTATAACTTTACTAGGCATTTAGTTATTATATCTTTTTAGCAATGTTTGCTATTTTTGCCTTATTTTTCCACCATTTCCGCACTTTTTGCTATTTTTGTCATATTTGCCTTTGGTACCGTTTTTTGTCTTATTTTAATTAAGATCTTTTTTTGTTTCATTATGACAGTTTAGTTCTTTTGGTTTTTTTTTGTCTTATTTGCCTTTCTGTCTATGTTGTCTTTGTGATTCTTTTGCCTTCTAGAGTTTATTGTCTTCTTTGTCTCAAATTTTTTATTAAATTTTATTAAGTCTTTTTGATAATTCTGTCTTAATTTTGGCCATATCTACGCTTTCTACTTTATTTGCTATATTTGCGTTTTTTTTGTCATTTATGCTTTTTTAAAATCTTTTATGTCATTTTGTGCTTTTTCGCTTTTGCTTCTTCGCCTTTTTATCTTTTTTGTACTTTTTCTTCTTCTTTTTTATGCCATTTTTGCTATTTCCTTCTTCCATTAGCCTCTCTTGCATTTTTGGTTTTTTTTTCAAACCTTTTCATACCCTTTTTCACTATATTTACTTTTGTACTGTTTTTCTTGTCATTTTAACTATTTTTTTTTCTATATTTCCGTTTTAGTCTCTGTGGTTTTTTCACCAATCTAGCCATTTTTTTATTATTTTTATTTTTTTCATCATTTTGTGCCATTTCCGCCTTGTTTTTGTATATTTTGCTTTCTCACCTTTATATGTTTTTTGCCTTTTTTCCTTGTATCTATCATTTTTGTTATTTCCTAAGAAAGTGGCTTTTCTTTCATTTTTTCGTCTTTTTCAAAACCTTTTCATACCTTTTTTACTCTATTTATCTTTCACCTTTTTTGTCACTTTTTACTACTTGTTCTTTATAAGTCTCTTTTATCTTTTTGCCTTTCTCATATAGAAAGGTTATGCAATCACTTGAAAAACCGACTAGTGAAAATTGACTCGGAGGGCCAAGTGTCATATACCATTCGACTGTGTGTGTGTGTGTGTGTGTGTGTGTGTGTGTGCGTGTGTGTGTGTATGTGTGTGTGTGCGTGTGTGTATGTGTGTGTGTGTGTGTGTGTGTGTGTGTGTGTTTGTGTGTATATGTGTGTGTGTATGTGTCAAATAATCTCACTAGGTTTTCTCGGAGATGGCCAAACCAATTTTGACAAACTTAGATTCAAATGAAAGGTCTCGTGGTCCCATACGGAATTCCTGAATTTCATCCGGATCCGACTTCCGAATCCGGAGTTATAGAGTGCGTACTAGAAGAGTTTGTGTGTCATGTTAGTTGGTGGCCGTACGAACCGACTTCGATTATACCGGTTTTCGGGTTCCGGTGCCGGAAGTGCTTATAATTGTGAACCCATTACGTTCTCTCAAGGATGGCTTACGCAATCAAAGCACTGTTTTATTCTGTATGTTATGCATAAACAATCACTTGGTTTCTTTAAAAAATCGAAGAGAAAATTTTTGAATAGAATACCACAATATTATATGTACATGAGAAAGGCATCATTACACCACTAGGTGGATTAAAACAGGTTTTACTACTGTTTTGACTTATTTTACCTGTTTTCCAATATATCCTTTTCTCTTTTTTTTGTCTCATTTTCCTTTTTGTCTGTTGTATTTTTTTACCTTTTCTACAATTTTTGCCTTTTTACCTTCTTTAGCCCCTTTCGTCTTTGCTGCTTTTTCTGTATTTTCTATCTCTTGGAATTTTCGATTTAGACTTTCGGACCATTTTAGCCTTATTTTTGTGCTTTTGATCATGTTTTGCCTTTTATACCCTATTTTACTTTACTTTTTGGCGTTTTTTTTTAATTTTTTGCAATTTTTGTCTCATTTGCTTTTTCGACTTTTTGTTGTCTTATTGTCATTTATGTCGTTGGTACATTTTTTATATTTTCGCCTCTTACCGTTTTTTTGCATTTTTTATTTTGATTTTATTTACCTTTTTTGACATTTAGCTTTTTGCTCTTTTACCTATTTTGTCTTTTTTACTCTTTCTACCTTCTGGAGTTTTTTTTGTCTTTTCTGTTCCTTTTTTCTCCACCATTCAAACCTTTTGACAATTACTGTCTTATTTTTGACCTTTTTGGCCATTTTTACCATATCTACTACACTATACTTTTTGCTATTTTTCTATATATGCTCTTTTTTCCTATTTTGCAGTCGTAACTTTTTGTTTTTTTTTTGCCTTTTGTGTCATTTTTGATAGTTTTGTCATAGATGTCTTTTTAAATTTTCGCCTCTTTTACCATTGTTTGTCTTTTTTCATTTTGACTTCATCTGCTTCTTTTTGACATTTACCATATTTTGTTTTTTTTTCTTTTTTGTCTTATTTACATTTTTGCCTGCTTTGTCTTGTTTTTCCCTTTTGCCTTCTTGATTTTTTGTCTTTTCTGTCTCTAATTTTTTTAACATTTAGAATTTTTGGTCATTTTTGTCTTATTTTGTACCATTTTTGGCAATTTTACCCTTTTTACTATATTATTACTATTTTTTATAAACCTCTTTCATTTTTTTTTTGCTTTTTCGTCGTCTTAGTCTCTTTGGTTTTTTCATCTTTTTTGCCATTTATGTCATAGTTAGCCTTTTTTGCATTTTCGTCTTATTTACCGTCATACTTTTATCTTTTTGTCTTTTTTTTTGCTTGCTTTTTTCAAAAATATATTTTTTCTCTTTTTTGTCTTATTTGCCTTTTGTCTGTTGTGTTGTTATTCTATCATTTTGACTTTTTGACCATTTTAGTCCTACTTTACCGCTTCTGACCAGTTTTTTGCTTATTATTCTCTTTTCTGCTTTACTTACCTCTGCATTTTTTTTAATTTTTGCAATTTTCGTCCCTTTTGCTTTTTCGTCTCTTTGTTGCCTTTTTGTAATTTTTGATACTTTTGTCATAGGTGCCTGTTTTAATTTTTCACCTCTTTTACCGTTTTTGAATTTCTTCCATTTGAATTTATTTTCTTCTATTTTGTCTTTCTTACTCTTTTTGCCTTCTGCAGTTTTTTGTCTTTTCTGTCTCTTGTTTCTTCATCATTTAGACTTTTTGACAATTTTTGTCCTATTTTTGACCATTTTTTGTAATTTTTCCCATTAAGCTTTTTTCTTTATTTTGATTTGTTTTACCGTATTATGCCTTATTTTGTATTTGTATGCCTGTTTAGAGTTTTTGCCTTATTTTATCTTATTGTTTTGGCTTTTCAAGCCTCTTTCGATCCTGTTTCTCATTTTGCTTATTTTGCCATTTTCACCATATTATGCATTGTTTTGTCTTATGATGCCTTATTTTCCAATACGTTTTCTTACTTTGTATTATTTTACCGTATTGTTATGCCTTATTTTGTCATCTTTACTTCCTAACCTTTTTTGCATTTCTTACATTCTTCCGTTTTGTCGTTGAAGCATTATTTGCCTTCTTAACATTTTTGACTGTTATGTCTATTTTCCCATTTGCATTATCTTGTCTTATATTGCCCAACTGTGCCTTTTGTTGATTTTTTGAGTTATTACTCGATTTTACCTTCTTACCTTTTTTTTACCTTTTTACTTATTTTTACCTTCTTACTTTTTTACCTTTTTTACCATTTCACCTTTTTACCTTATTTTTTTACCGTTTTCAATGAAAAATGGTCAATTGAACAATTGGTTAGGAGCATAATTACCAATTTTAATTTTTTCTAATCGACTTTAAATGTTCACAATCGATTATTTTCAGTGTTTAATTCAATTTAGATCTTCTTAGGCTTTTTTTGTTGAAAAATTTGAATAATTTTGTGAAAGTCACTAGTATTGCACTTTCTGGTAGATACTCAGATATCACTTTTTGCCTTTTGGCCATTTTTACCTGTTTTGTCATTCCTGTGTTTTTTGCCTTTTTCGTCTTGTACGTCCTTTTGTCTTTGTTACATTTTTTGCATGTCAACAATTTCTGTAGTTTTTGACTTTTTGTGGCTTATTTTATATTCACTTTTTTTACTACCGTTTTACTTTATTTTGTTTTATTTTGCTTCTTTTTATGCCATTTTACCTTTGTTGCTTTCCGCTTTATTTCGTTTTTTCCTTCAAAATAATCAATTGGTTAGGAACATAATTAACAACATCAATTTTGTGTTTTACAAAATCAACATTACATTTTCATAATCGATTATTTCCAGTGTTTGACTCGACTTAAATTTTTTTTCGGCATTTCTTTTGAATAGTTTGACTGATTTTGAGAAAGTCACTAGTATAACATTATTCAGGGTTTGCTTCTTGCTTTTTTACCTGTTTTGTCATTTCTGTATTTTTTGACATTTTGTTGTTATAGTTTTTTTTGCCAGTTTTACTTTTTGCCTTTCTCATATAGAAAGGTTATGCAATCACTGTGAAAACCGACTTTTGAACCGAGGCCCGGAAGGCCGAGTGTCATATACCATTCGACTCAGTTCGTCGAGTACGCAAAATGTCTGTGAGTGTGTGTTTGTGTGTGTGTATGTGCGTATGTGTGTATGTAACGTTTTTTGCCCTGACTTTATGGGGTAAAATGTGCAAAAAAATGAAAATATGTGTTCTAACTTTTCTCATAGATGGCTTGACCGATTTTCACAAACTTAGGTTCAAATGAAAGGTCCTGTGGTCCCATACGTAATTCCTGAATTTCATCAGGATCCGACTTCCGGATCCGGAAATATAGGGTAAAGTGTGTTAAAAATTTTATACCATCACTGAAAAGAGCGAAAAACCGTAAAAAGTTTTCTAAATGGACCTCAAATCTTTTCCAATTGATAGTTTTTATCAGTAGACGGTCAAACAAATCTGTTTCGATTATTCTTTAAGGAATCGAAGAAAAATAATTTTGAAGAATACCACAGTATTATATATGATATTTTGATTGATATGAGAAAGGCATCATTACACCACTAGGTGGATTAAAACAGGTTTTTTAGTTGCTTTCCACCTTATTTCGTTTTTCCTAAAAAAATACCAATAGAACAATTGGTTGGAAACATAATTACTTTTTACATTTTTTTGTAAAGCGTTTTTATTTATTTTGTTTCGATTATAGAGGTTTTAACTTCAAAATCATTCGCCTCTTCGGGCCAGAAAAGCTTTCTGACCCTATGTGTGAGGTGTGAATCGAACCTAGGTGGGCTGTATGAAAGCCATCGACTAACCCAACCCGTCCCAAAATTTAAATTTTCAAAAATCGATTATTTTCGTGATTGACTCGATTTAACTCATGAACTGCTAGGTTACATAACAGTTTAACATAAACTGACGAGTCGAAGACGAAACATAAAGTATAGATATCGAGTTAGATTTTTTTTTTCGTGTATTTTTTCTTAATTTATCTGATTTGGTTAAAGTCACAAGTACAACTCTTTTCGGTACTTATTCAGGGGTTTATTTGTAAAAAATACACTTATTTTGTACGTTTTTCGCACTTATTTCATAGTTTTTACGCTTTGTCTTCGACTCTTTAGTGCATAAGCAGATTATGTTAACCTGCAAATGCAACTTCGCGGATCAATATAATCCGCTAAGCAGCCGTCTGTTTGGGGTGTGGAGTGGCTTTTTGTGACAACATTTACATGTTTAAAAAACTTGATCAAAATCTGAGAGGGTGCTGCCAACTCCGAAATACGAAAGTTTCGAGTTTCTCAGATAACAACAGGCAAGGATTCCTAAGATCTAGGTCTGAGTTGGAAATAATTCGATACCAAAGTTGGCCTAATTCGACTCAGCCTGCTGAATCAAAACCAAGCGAAAATCATCGCTCGCTTTGCATAGCTTGAACTCCGTCCCGTCGTTCGTTCGTTCGTTCGTACACACGAGGAGTCATACTCGCACACGTCGTAATTGGTCCGTAAATAAAAATAAAGGTTATCTACATCGAGTTACCTGTGCGTTTCGACCCTGCCATATCCACATCCATACACCACCCATCGACCCCCCCCCCCCCCTCCCACACCTTCGTTCCACGATTCCACTGACATGCATGGTAAAAATTTAGTCCAGCGCGTCTTTAGCTTTGCTATTTAGCTATATTTTTTTCTCTCTGTCTCGCTCTCTTTCTCTCCTATTCAATCGTTCATTTGCGATTTGCGGATTTCGCTAGCTTCTTTTTGCTTGCTTGCTTTGTTTTGCACCGCAAGTTGTATGCTTATTATTCTTTGCCTGCTGCTGCTGCTGCTGTTGCTCATACAAAATCGGGCAGCCGCAGCAACCGTATTTCGCTTCTTCACGCGCATTTCACACGTTTAAGACGTTTGTTGCGGCTAACGTCAAATCGGTCGGAATACCTGAACGCACACACACACACACTCGTCTCGGCTCGACTAGTCCGGCTAGGACCGATTGGATTGGTGCGGTTTGTAACTGTTCGTTGAGATGGGCTTCGCCGGGTATTAGCATAACAGGGGGCGGCTACCAACCCAACCCCGCGATTTCGCGATCGGGGGGAGGATTGCTTCGGTCTTAATAAATTGCGATAAAATTATTGGAAATCGTCGTACAAATTCTTTCGATCAACCAACCGACCAACCAAGCAGCGGATGGTTTGCTGGTCTGATCGTTGGGTGGAAAGCGATGCTAAGATGCTGGGAGGGTTTTTTTTCTGCCCGAGTTCTACGGGCTTCAGCTGCTCCCGTTAGTAACCGCCGCGTTTAGTTTGTACAGTTGGAGGTAGGAGACTGGCCACCTATAGAAGGCAACAACACCCCCCCGTAACTGGACGAAGAGTCATTAAATTGACGGATGGTGGGGGGCGCGGGATGGCTGGTGGAAAGACGTCGAATTTGCCTTAGCTGTTGCTATTATTTTATTTTATTTTGTTTTATTTTATCTTGCCGAGCTGCTCGATTTTTCTTCGCTGTTTAACTTTCGGTGCCATACCTGTCCTCACTCTCTCTCTCTCTCTCTCTCTCTTCTGTGTCTGTCTGTGTCTGTAGAGAGCCTCGACGACGTGGTTTTACTGCACCGTCGTCGTCGTACTGAGGCTTGTAAGGTTGGTTGGCACACACGAACACGACGGCCAGTGTCAACACGGTTTGTGGGTCGGTAAAGCAGAGCAGAGTAGAGTAGAGCAGAAGCGGTGGCCATTGGTGAAGTGTTTATGTCTGCACGTCGTCATCGTTCATATGCACCAGCAGTCAGTCAGTCAGTCAGTACCTTACGGTGCTAGTCCGAGTCCGTCGCCGTCGCCATCGCCATCGACTGTCGCGCTGTAGCTGTGGCCTTTATCGCCTTCGAGCGCAAGGTTTTTCGCGTCGCATTTTTTTTTGTTTTATTGTTTTTGTTTTCCATCGTTTCTGATGTGATATTCAAGTAGGGAACGTGTGTAATGTAAGAACTCACTTGCCCCGAGGAGAGCTGCTTCCTTTCGCATTATAGTTGGCTGGTTAGTAAATGAATTTTTTATTTTTTTTGTTTCGATGCCAACTTTAAACACCCTGCCAAGCATTCGTCACGATTCAAATTAGAGAACTTACGGTGACGAATACGGTTTGATTTGTTGCCTGCTGATAACGATTTCAGGCCTCCGGCAGTTGCAGTGAAATTATTTACCAACTCGCGTTCGAAATCGTTTCGTCTTCTTAGTTGGTTTAGTTTAGTGTTCAATGATCGGCTATCGTTTGGTCATTCAGAGGCCGCTATCTTAATCTAGGCTGCCATGAAATAAATCAAAACCTGCATCGCAGTTATCGGGCAACACTTGTAAAAGCTAATTAAGACGATAAAAAACAGTGTTGTAATCTCAAGACGGCGCTCGTAAATAGTATGATCAAATCGAACTTAAGTTTGTATATATCGACTGATCTCAGTCAAATGGAAATAGGCAAACGATTTGTATCAGGTGTACAACTTTGCTTCCGCCGTTTTTTTTTCAAAATTAAAAGCTTTATTGCGAAAAAGTGCTTACAGATGTATTATTTAAAGTATTGTCCATCGCTAGCGACAACTTTCTCCCATCTTTCCGGCAATTTTTGGATCCCTGCTCAAAAAAATGAGTCCCCTTTGACGCTATCCATGAAGCAATCCATTTTTCCAGATCTTCGAAGGATTGAAAATATTGATCTGTCAGGCCGTGTACCATCGAACGGAATAAGTGGAAGACAGAAGGGGTGACATCTGGGGAATACGGCAGGTGAAGCAAGACTTCCCATTTCAGCGTTTCCAGGTACTTTTTGACCACTTTTGCGATGTGAGACCGAGCATTGTCGTGTTGGAGGATGACTTTGCCATGTCGATCTTGATACTGTGGCCGCTTTTCTTTTGGCGCGCGACTAAGCCGCATCAGTTGCGTTCGGTAGCGATCTCCTTTGATGGTTTCACCCGGTTTTAAGAGCTCTTCATCAAGCAATACTTCTAGTTGTTCAGGTTTTTTTCTCTTCCACCACCATGTTTGTTTTCGACATCGAAATCACCATTTTCAAAACGTTGAAACCACTCTCGACACGTTCTTTTACTCAGAGCAGCATCACCGTAAGTTTCTGAGAGCATTCGATGCGCTTCAGCTGCATTTTTTCGAATTGTAACAGAAAAGCAAAACTTCCCGCAAATGGCGAGAATTGGGCACATAAACAGACATTTTTGAGCGTGAATAATACGAAAACAAGAACAACTGTCACTGAAACGGCGATGACAATTCGTTAGGCATTGTACACACTCACTTTAAAGGCATTATCATCTATGTATTTTGACCAGCCTCAGTTGGTACCGCCACCTGACTCTGATGCGGTTTATTCAATAATATTTTTTTTAAAATAGAACTTCTGAATCGTTTTATTTTGAACTGATTGAAATGAATTTTGATTGATAGAAGTAACGAGAGCGCAGGATTTGGCATGTCCCGAAGACACAGCCGGCGCAGTGTTTGAATGGCGCGATTAAGTTGGCGTAGCAAAATCCTGCATCTCTGGTACTTTTGTATATGATACGAGGGTTGTTGCTTATGTATTTAGCCTAAAAATGAAAACAGTATTATATTTGATCGGAAATGGTTTTAATTTTTTCTCAAAATATTCCGCTTGAACCAATTTTCATTTTCTCCATTCTTCTTGAGGTACCCCCAAAACATGAAGTTTTGAAAGCTTCAACAGCTTCTTCAGGAGTATTGAACCGCTCTCCACGTAGTTTATTCTTCACAGAACGGAACAAGTAGAAGTCGTTATGTGCCAAGTCAGAACTATTCGGCGGTTGGTCCATCAATTCGATTCGTTTTAGGTGCTCAAATATTCGGGTTTTTTAACCGATGTGTTAGAGCTTGCATTATCGTGATGAAGAATGATTTTACGCCTTACGTTTGTTTTCCTTATTTCACGAAAAACTTCTGGCAAACAAATGGTGCTAAACTACCAATCAGAATAGACAATCATACGATCCTCTAAACTAACGGAAGCGATATGTCCGTTTATACCGAAAAAACAAGCCACCATTTTCTTTGAAATTCTTCGAGCGCGAACAACTTCTATTGGATTTGATTCTTCTTGGAACACCTACTTGGAACAGTCGACTGTTGTTTAGTTTCGGGCTCATATGAGTAAATCCATGTTTCGCGACCTGTGTAAATGTTATACACGAAATTTGAAGCACCATGATTGATTTTTTCAGCATTTCTATGCACCGATCGACACGAGTCTTTTTTTGAGTGATTGTCAATTTATGTGGGATCCAACATGAACAAATTTTTTTCACGACTAAATGTTCATGCTAAGCTTTTCAAACTAATGCCCAATGCTGTCTTCATTTCACGGTACGTCACATGACGATCTTATATCAATAGGTTTTTCAGAGTATCTATGTTTTCCGGCAAAACAGCTGATTTTGGACGGCTTTCTTTGAATTTATCGGCAAGCAAACTACGGCCACGAATGAATTCGTTATATCAAGTTTTTTTACAGTCGCTTCGGATGGTGCTACACTGCCAAAAGTCAAACTAAGTTGAATTGAAGCACTCCTGTCTTGATAATCAACGACGAAGACTTTTTACTGAGGTAAAATTTTTAACTTATTGCAAACAAAACAAATAGCGCTCAATCACTTAGAGATCAGATCAGTTGTGATTTCGCAACGACGATTTTTTTCTTTGACTAAGATCGATTGTTATGAAATCAGTAGTAATTTTTTTATGTATGAGATCAGTGATCTTACGATCAGCAGTGATCTTGAATCACCAATGATTTTTGATATTCGGTGATTTTCCCAGCCCTGCTAGCCACAAATCAGAAATCTGAAAGCTTATCTGTTGTAAATCGTTTGTGCGTTTTGCCGTTTCATTTTCACTTAATAAACGGAAAATACCACCTACATTTGCCTGGTAAATACAAACTGGTAGATACTTACTAGCTAATAGTCAACAAGTTTTCTTGGGAACTACTTTCTGAGGTTCATGAATCAATCATTATTCAAGAAGTACAATGGTAGGTTAACAAAACGGGCGTTAACGCTATCATCTTTCGTTTGTCTTTAATTTAAATCAATTCTAATTACGATTTCAAGACGATTTCAGAATTCGGCGAAATAACCCTTTCGGCGAAATGGCATTCGGCGAAGTGACCCATTCGGCGAAATGTCATTCGGCGAAATGACTTTCGGCGAAACGGCTTTCGGCGAAATGGCCCTGATCCATAGAAGATATGCAATCACTTCGAAAACCGATTTTCTAATCGAAGTCTCAGTTTCAAATGAAAGATCCTGAATTTAATTTAAATCAGATTTCCGGTTCCGGAGGGTGAAATGGTCCGTTAGTGGCTTGGATATGATTAAAGACTGTCCCAGAAAGTTTGGACGCACTTTGATTTCGTTGTAAATAATTCACAAGTGTTAGATATTCAAATTTGTTTTCGATATACTGATAATATTAGACTACAACAACAGAATATTATTCTCAACATTTGCTACTTAGCCATAGTAGACTAGCTGGTGCACCTTCTTGCGAACGTTCCTCATTAAATTCCGTACAGACTCCTTGGCGACAAGTTTTGACACTTTTTTCCAATCTTTTTCGAGCTGTTGAATGGTTTCGGCTGCCGAGACATGTTTCCTAAGATGTGCCTTCGTTAATGCAAAAAAATCCTCTATTTTTGGTAGTATACCATTCTACTGTTGATTTCGAGTAGTGGCAAGAAGCAAGATCTGGCCAGAAGACAACAGGATACTTGTCGCTTCGAATCATGGGTAGAAGACGTTTTTGTAAACCGTTCCTTGATGTATATTTCGCTGTTCATTGAAGCAGTGGTGATGAAGGGCTTCGAAATCTTACCGCAGCTACAAATTGCTTGCCAGACCATAGCTTTCTTACCAAATTTTTCGACTTCGATCGATGTCTCGGACTGGTTTAACACTTGCCCTTTCTCGCACCGTATAAGATTGTGGTCCCGGCAAGGATTTACAATCGAGTTTCGCGTAGGTTTCGTCGTCCATGATTATGCAGTTCAAATTTCCAGCAAGAATCGTATTGTACAACTTTCGAGCCCTCGGCCTGATCGATGCTTTTTGTTTCGGACTACGTTTTGGTTGTTTCTGCTTCTTATAGGTTCGGAGGCTCAAACGTTCTTTAGCACGAAGTACATTTGTCTTCGAAGTGCCCACTTTTTTGGCCACATCCCGAACTGAAACCTCCTTCTTTTGCTCGAACGCCTTCAGTATAAGTTTATCCAACTGAGGGTTAGCAGGTTAGCGGGACCTTTTTTTCGACCCGTTTTCGGTTTATCTTCAAAGGTGTTATCCTCACCGAACGGCTTTTTCACTTACTCCTTCCATTTTTACTATCTTTCTCAGTGACAGCCCGCGTTCTGTGCACCATTGGTACACAATTTTTCGACGTTGTTCTGCTGAAAGTTCACGCATTTAGAAACAAACTAATGAAAACGAATGAACAACTGCACAAATGGTTAGAGAAGAGTGTAAACAACAGGACGCAGTCATAAAAATTGACAGATTCTGAACCATTGCGAAATGGCAACGGTTTTTGGTTGCGTCCATACTTTCTGGGACAGTCTTTATATGGTTACGAATGATTACGTTTGTATTCCAGGAAATAGGGTGCAATTCCAAGTCAGTTTGTAAGTTTGAGTTTTGATCTGAAAAAAAATATTACTTAAATATAATCGTAACTACATTTCATACATCTCAATATTTAGGTGAAAGAAACTGTTAAAATGATGTAAGGGGATTCATTACTGGCCTTCAAAAGGGCCAAATCGTGCCATTCTCTACGATATTAAACACATTTCGAACATTTTTCTCGAATTCAAGGCAGCCAAATGCGTTCTTTATTTGCGCTCGTTTGGTGCGAATTTTGCAATTTCTAGATTTGCCCCAAACTGATGATGTTTACCTCCGATTTACAAAGAAGTAATCTTAATAGTTCCTTAGACAACATTTAGATCCATTAGAATTGCTGGTTTTCTACTATGTTCCCCATCGTTGTCCACTTATCGTTTTCTTTTTCTCCAATGCAAACGACCAGCAGCTGTTTGAAGCGAAACTCACACAGCGAACCTCTAACAGCAGATACGCTTACAGAAGATCTGGTTGTTGTTTTTCTGCGTTTAGAATTTAGGAACGGAACCTCACAATCGTCATTGGCTGAAGCACCAGTTGAATAATGCCGGGTGTAGTTTCATTGTCTTCACATTCACGTATCTCTATTCATTGATTATCATAGACTGAAGCTAGCAAACTTGCAACAGGGTTTATTTAAAAATTTGGTTGATTTTTATGTTTCTTGCGTAGACCTATTTTGTCACTATTTGTACAATGTTGCACTGAATTTATATAAGGTGCAAATAATGTAGGTATAAAATGGGTTTTTGTAACCGGAGAAAGTGCTCCAATATTCCCAAACTGAGTTCACTCCGATTTCTCAGAGATGGTTAAGCACATCTTCATAAGTAAAAATGTCCGATTGAATAAATTTTCAAACCACCGAGAGGAACCATATTTTATAGCATTATTTATTTAAAAATTCACACACGCAGTGCAAAAAGAAAACCTGCTGTGATCGATGTCCATATTCTACTGTTTTGTTAGGTGATAAATCCTAGCTGCCTCCTAGAGAAACAACGAAAAATCATTCAAAATTATTCAAAAAAAAAAACAAACTCAGCGAGAAACGGTACCAATTGGAACCGAATCTTCGGGCGTCGCTGAGGTCGCCGGGTCCGTTGACAAAATACATGACTCGAGACAAGCCTGGAAACCGTACGAGAATTACCGTCGCCGCTGCCGCCGCCGCCAGAGAGATCGTGTGTGCGTTTTGTGTTCGAGATCAGGCTTCGAAATCAAGAGTGAATTACGGTGACTATAAATTAGCCCAAATTTGGTCGGCGTGTCGGTTTTGACCGAGCCAATCCCGCCGAGCCCGGGTGGGTGGATAAGCGGCGGCACAAAGCACCCACGCAAGTCTCGCTTGACCCGACGGCCAAATGACAATGGCAATTGTGTGTGAGTGTGTGTGTGTCTGATACAGAATGTCTCAATTGGTTGAATGGGAAACGCTTTAGTCGAGCCAACCCAAAAGAGAAACATGGTAATCCGGTGCTCACAGGTCCGATAAGTGCGATGAGGTTATTAATAATAATAAAAACATTAATATTGATTTCAAGGAAGACACTCCAACGGCCGGTGGTCTCAACTCCCGATCAACTCTTTCCGATCGGACAAGGCTAAGATGTAACTAACAGCAGCAGCAGCAGTAACAGAAGAAAAAAAGTTAAAAACTAGCACATGCTTTACGGTGGTTGTGCTGGCGGCGGTGTTACGGTTTTCCCTCCGGTGCTCCGGTGCAGCACCTAAACAACAAAACCGCTGAAGAAGGCCGCTGAACTCCGGATGGTTGGATTCAATCGCGGACTTCGGAAGGCTAAGTACGTGCGAAAAGAGGTAGGTTGAAAAGCCGCTCTCGAGCATCACGGTTGGATCATTAATCATTACGGTTTTTCGATGGACATCGGAGGTACGGTCGGTCGGTCGGTCGGTGGTCGGCTCCGGTCGCCCGGCAGTAAAAAGCTACGAGGAAATGAAATCGGAATTGCAAGCATTTACGTAAGCCGTAATCGAATCAGTTCGTGTGTGTGTGATTAGTTAAATAAACACCGCGTGTCTGCGGAAAAGAAATCGAAATGGTTCACCGAAACAAACAAACAAACAAACAAAAAAACAAACATTTTAATTCATATTTTAATGAGATTTCTGTTGCTCCGTCCAAGATTGCACCGTTCTTTGTCCGTGCGTCAGAATTGTCAAAGGTACTGTAATCTAGCCGACACAACCCCACAGTCACTTACGAGGACAAAAAAAAAGTGCACTGCCTGCCATATCACGAGACGACGCGAATTCCACCCGGATAAGATACGATCCGAAGGAGCTGTGCGAAAGCTTGAAAGTAGAAAAAAAATACAAATAAATAATAGCAAGGCTAGGACTGTTGCATGCGCAGTAAATCCACAGCACAGCACCACCAATGCCGCCGGTATAAACATCCATAAAACGCACTTCGACCGGCTCTCCGTTTTTCACCAAATGGAAGGGGGAGGGAGGTGAATATGCAAGTCTCGCCAAGCCAAACCAAAAGGTTCAATTATACGCAAATGTAGATACATTACTACTGCACTGAACTCAACTAGTTGAATCTCGGAACTCCTGCTGGTGCCCCCCCCCCCCCCCGCCGAGTCTGCCCCGGCACTGGCGGGCTGACGGTTTCGCAAACTCCGTACGATCATCGCTTCCACAACGCATTCGAAAAGATATGGCTTTCGAAGCGGTTACCTGCGCGGGAAAGGGGACAGAAGCTGCTCAATTCCTTCGCCGAATGGTTCGTTCGAAGTTTCATTTTTATTGCTGTTCCTTACGGTGGCAGCGATGAATTGGTTGGACATGCTGGAACTGTTTTGTACCTTAGAGGATCTCTGATACTGTTTTGTACTGCAGCTAATGTTTCATTTTTCCATTAGTTCAACGATGTTCGAAGTCTTTCGTCCGATATGCCTTTTGCTTGATTATCAATTACTTCAAAATATATTTCTAAAAAAAAATGGCTTGAATTCTACCTCTGCTGCTCTTTTTCCGGTCCTACGAAGATGATACTCTATTTTGGTCGAATTTAGCATCGTGCCAATACCACGAAACCACTGATGTGAGAGGTAGGAAACCAGTGATGTTGATAATGTGCCGAAGGAGGCCAAACTAGTCAGAATTACGATCAACAGAACGATTCTGAGTGATTTTAAGGGGCAAACTTCGTCTTTAAAATCGAAAACAAAGAGGACTTGAAAAACCAGTTTGAATTTTTTATTTTTTTTTCTTAAACTAAATTTGAATCATAGGACAGATTCATAATTCAGTTGCTTTGGATTCCAGATGTAGAATTCAGTTCATAAATTTAGTTCCGGAATTATAAACTGAACTCATTCTCAGAATCCAGTTCTAGAACTGGTTTTCTTAACTTGAATTTCAAACCTGAATAAAAGAATCTGTACTCAGCTCCAAAGTCTAGTTCCAGAATCCAAGTTTCGAATACAATTTAAGCATGGAAATTCTGAACATTGCAAATGACTCCTGAAACTGAATTCAGTAAATAATTGCTGGCTCAAAAGTCAGTTCCAAAATTCAAGTTCGGAGTTTAGATCTAGAAATGTAGTTCCCAAAAATGCGTTAAAAATTTTACCCGCTAGAGTTGAACGAATCGTCGCACAAAGCATAACAAGCAAAACCGACACATAGAAGCCAGGCATATTTTCAGCGATTGAGCGCAGTGGGCTTACCACTGGCTTGTAAAGCAGACTTTGTTGATTCGTAAAGGGTTTGGAATATTTCACACTTTGAATATATTCAAATTCAATCTTCATTATTATTGAATACTATTACACTCTAATCATGAGTATTTATAATTGACTAACATGCTAACAATGTATATGACTGAGTTTATCAGCAAGCATAGATTCTGCTTCTACAATAAATACTGTTCCAGAAAGTATGGACGCACTTTGATTTCGCTGTAAATAATTCACAAGTGTTAGATGTTAGATGTATATTTCGCTGTTCATTGAAGCAGTGGTGATGAAGGGTTTTGAAATCTTACCGCAGCTACAAATTGCTTTGCCAGACCATAGCTTTCTTATCAAATTTTTCGACTTCAATCGATGTCTCGGACTGGTTTGACACTTGCCCTTTTTCGCACCGTATGATATTGTGGTCCCGGCAAGGATTTGTAATCAAGTTTCACGTAGGTTTCGTCGTCCATGATTATGCAGATCAAATTTCCAGCAAGAATCGTATTGTACAGCTTTCGAACCCTCGGCCTGATCGATGCTTCTTGTTTCGGACTACGTTTTGGTTGTTTCTGATTCTTATAGGTTCGAAGATTCAAACGTTCTTTAGCACGAAGGACATATGACTTCGAAGTGCCCACTTTTTCTGCCACATCCCGAACTGAAACCTCCGTCTTTTTCTCGAACGCCTTCAGTATACGTTTATCCAACTGAGGGTTAGCAGGACCTTTTTATCGACCCGTTTTCGGTTTATCCTCAAAAGTGTTATCCTCACCGAACTTCCTGATTGCATTTCGCACGGCTTTTTCACTTACTCCTTCCATTTTTGCTATCTTTCTCAGTAACAGTCCGCGTTCTGTGCACCATTTGTACACAATTTTTCGACGTTGTTCTGCTGAAAGTCCACGCATTTCGAAACAAACTAATGAAAACGAATAAACAACTGCACAAGTGGTTAGAGAAGAGTGTAAACTACAGGACGCACCCAGAAAAATCGACCCACAGTGAATAATTTTTTTGCTAATTAGTTACGGTAACTTCATATGAACTTAGCAAAGTCCTCAAAGAAAAAATAAATTGAGCAACAAATTCAAAATTACCGTAATTATTTAGCAACAAATTATTCACTGAGCAACAAATTCAAAATTACCGTAGCTAAGTTCATGCTCATCTTCAATAAAGACTCTAAAGTCAGTTCCAGCATCAATTATGTCGCACGCAACATCCCGAAAGTTTCTGAAATTTTGGATTTTGGCTTGGTCGCGACTTTCCACGGAAACTAATGCGTATTTTTCCTCACCACAAATTGGAAATTGTAGCTGAAGGTTGAAGCTACAAAAGTGTGTAGATGAGTTGGGTAAAAGCTTAGGTGTTTTTTTTTCAATTTCCAAGATATTCCCGGCTTAGCCCCGGTCTCCCCTATTTGAATGTCGCCATAGCACATAGTTTATATTTTGTAAGCTCTTCTTTTTACTAAGTACGAAAAGATTACATTGTTTGGGATTTGGTTCGTAAATAAAACTCTCCAAAGACTTCGTAAATGGTGGTTTAGGTGTATTTAATTTGTAACGGTGTAAAATGAGGAGGTTTTATGCCTTCTGGAGGGTTCCAATAGATTCATTCTCATTTCGAAATTAACAAAATGAAAACAGTGTCTATCGACTGGCATTTGAACTATTTATTCAAGAGTGCAGTGTAACATCAACATCTGGACGAATACAGTAGAATTCAGCGATTCGAAGGACTCCCAGTCAGTTGATTCACTAGTAGATCCTTGAGAAAACAGCTATTAGCATTGACACCATCAGGACGAAACAACATTCCGACGGGTGGCGCTCTGATCAACCAAAAACTGTTCCTGTCCCCAAAACCTCCCCCTCCTTCTTTCTCTCCCTGCGGACGTGTGCTGTTTAGGTGGATAAATGATTAAGCAAAATAAAAACAAAAAAAAATTTTCAGGATACGAGGATTCAATTGAACACTTCTTGCATGAGGTAGGATCCGAGAACCCGGTGAACGTAGCGATGACAATGACTGCCTCATTCATTTCGAGGAACGGGGGATCCGTGCGGTTTCGATAAAAACTACACACACGTTACTTTGTGTGTGCGCGCGTGTGTGTGTCGGTTTTATAGAAAGTTAAATACACGTATTTGATGTCATATCATCAAATTAATTATATTCATTTATTTCCAACCCTGGCAGAATGCATGTGGAACAAATAGGACAGAATAAAAAAGCACTGGGAGTAGACCGAATAAAAAAGGTGTCGAGAATAAAGTGACGACAGGCAGTGAGCATTAAATGAGTTAAATTGATAACAAAACGGTAACGGGGGACGACGACACCGACGACTGTTTCGGCGGGAGTGCCAAATGATAATGACTACGGTTGTATAATGTGGGACAGATTACCTTCCCTTTCCCTTTCCCTTTCCCTTCCCGTCCAGTCCGGCGGAGAGTTGCATTCCATATAGGAATTTTGAAGCGTATTTCACGGGACTAAAGTCAATAAATTTTATAGCTGTAATCAATACGCCGCTGTACTACCCTCTGCTCTAGCTGCTGCTGCTGCGTGGGTGCACCATTTTTCCTGCCTGCCAGCAAATCGGGAGCACGACGAAACGGGTGATAATTTTTAATTGCAGCCAAAAAACATGAATTATGGTACGGCGGACGGGACTGAATCAGAGGCGGTCCTTTTGCAGTTGATAAAGTATCGATCAATTAGCCGTGAATGGCAACGGAAGGGTTTTAATCTTTTTTTTTGTTTGTTCATTTTTGTTCGCTTCAGTGTTCTGTCGGTCGATGACTTCATACGGCGGCGGCTGAGTTCGATGATGTCAAAATTTAGTGGAAAAATTTATAGGGAAAAATTTTATGAATGTTTTTTTTCTCCAAAGTTGAAGCAGAGGTAGTTCGGTAAGGAATAAAGCTGAGTTGAGCCTTGTAATTGGACGTAATTTTAACTGAAAATTGATTTAATTTCAGCTTTCAACAGCATTCCTATCTTTTCCGCGTCACGAATACGTACCAGGTTTTGTACCTCCCTTTTCCTAACGAGACACGAGGTGATGGTTACACTGCATAATACTACACTTTTTCCCCCTTCTGTTTTACCCCATTGCAAAGCATCATTCCTCATCTAGCCGGAGATATCGATTGGCACATAGCAGCTGATCAGTTGCTTGTGCCCGGCTGGCTGCCGCCCACCGCCTGACGCGATCCTCACCGAATTTCGATCGAGCTAAGGAAACCACCCAGCGCTCGGTTTGACGAGTTGATGCTGCTGCCACTGCTCGCTCTGATGTAGAGCTTGCCTTAGTTTTTTTTCTATTTTATTTTATGTAAGCTAGTAAGCCTGGTAAGCCGTTTCCTCAAACATACAAATTTAAATCTGCCAACATGCCAACCGAAGGCAAGGCTCTCGATCCATCGATCGATCGTTCGTTGACTGCACCAAGGTGCTGCGGCACCATTCGTCAGTCTCACTCAGTTCGAATAGTGATTCACTGGCCAAGGCGATTGCATTCACACACACACACCGTCACCCACCCCACGTTCCACGTTCTTCGGTTGCTGCACCAGAAAAAGCGCATCTACTTTGACCACAAATATAAGAAGTTTTGCAGCAAAGCCCGGTTTGCAAACGGCCCTGCACGACGGAACACCGAGAGAAAGAGAAAGAGAGAGAGAGAGAAAAAGAAGGACCGGTGGAGCATGAGACGAATTTATTAAAATAACGAAACTACACTTAACGACTTTGCAGTCGCTTTTCGCGGTTGAGCTGCTAGGCTGCTTTGTATTGCCGAGTGGCAGTGCGCTTCTCCGCTTGTTGTTGTTGTGGTTGTTGTTTGTTGTTGGTGTTCGGGTTGGCTTTGTTGTCTCCGGCCTCATTTTCTACTACTCGAATGTTTTTCGTCTGTGAAGTTATCCAATCTGACAGCGGGGTAAACAGCACAGCAGAGCCGACTTCGATCTTCAAACAAAAACCAACTCCCAAGCTTCTTCCATCAATCGTCACCTTCAGTTACTACTAATTGGCAACGCTAGCCTAGCAGACGAAGAAAAAACATCACCGGTAACCGAATTCCGTTGACGGTTGACATCGAGGTCTACTTGATGGAAAATGGGAACATTTCCATTGCATTGGTTGGAGTTCACTCTCTCGATTTCCTTTCATCGACTGATTGTGATACAGAAATGTCTACTAAAGACTGTCCCAGAAAGTATGGACGCAACCAAAAACCGCTGCCATTTCGCAATGGTTCAGAATCTGTCAATTTTTATGGCTGCGTCCTGTTGTTTACACTCTTCTCTAACCAATTGTGCAGTTGTTCATTCGTTTTCATTAGTTTGTTTCGAAATGCGTGGACTTTCAGCAGAACAACGTCGAAAAATTGTGTACAAATGGGGCACAGAACGTGGACTGTCACTGAGAAAGATAGCAAAAATGGAAGGAGTGAGTGAAAAAGCCGTGCGAAATGCTATCAGGAAGTTCGGTGAGGATAACATCTTTGAGGACAAACCGAAAAAGGGTCGAGAAAAAAGGTCCTGCTAACCCTCACACGGAACCACCCGCGATCCCATTTCAACCAGAATATTGATTGATTTTCTGAATTCGATTGGTTAAAATTTGGTACAACTAATCGATTGTTGTTTTAACTAAACTGTCATTTTTGTTTTTCGATTAGCAGAAACGATGGTTGAAACAACTAATTCAACTGTTTGAAAAAAAAATGCTGTCAATTAGTGAGGAGACATACCTTTCAATTTCAACAAATATTCTAGTTGAAATAACTGGTGTTGTTATTGAAACAAAATTCTGTTAGTTGAAAAATAAATCGGTTTTATTTGTTTGTTTATTTTGAGATCAGTAAAGATCTAAATTCTAAAAAAATACTTCTGATTCGATCGGAAATGATTGATGTAGAAAAACGTTTTTAATCAGCAAAAGTGCCCAAAGGGGCGAGTAAACTAACGAAATTATTCAATTTACCTAAAATGATGCCTTCAAACGGTTGAACTAAAGTTATGCACTGATAATTTTAGTCAATTTATATGAGCTTGGGTGCATCAACCGCTGGGAATTGGAATTTTGCGACGGCAATTCAAATGCGGCATTCAATCGCAGCGCGTTCTATGCGTTTGAAACCCTTCGCTCCTGTTACTTTTATAAATTAAATTCATGTCAAAAAGCGTTTTATTGCTAATGCATGAACATCATCATCGGTATCAAACAGCTGGAAGTAAAACAGTCTGCTGGAAGTAAATCAATGATCGAATTTGAAGCATAAAATTTTTGTGCACACCTGAAAGATTACGAGATGATCATTCATTAAAATTTTCTAATTTGTCACCAAATCTTTTTCATCTCAAACAAGGTTAACTTTATCACAACACCGCTGTTAGATAAACACTTGCTATCATAAATTTCTCAAATCGAATGAACACAATTTCACCAAACGCTTTAACCATCGATGTTGTTTTCATTGACATTTTGAAGCGACGCGAACAGATTTCAACTAAAAAAGTTGTTGATTTTGCATTGCGATTATTGTTTTGCTTTCAACTGTCTCCGGCATTTGACAGCATTCAAAACAACATATTTTTCAACTACTTGAATATATGCAAATCAAAAACCATTTTGGTTAAATCAAAAACAAATTAGTTAAATCAACTATCGCAAAAATCAAAAACTGCGATATCGCAATTTTATGATCGAAGGGTTCTCCGTGCAGTTGGATAAACGTATACTGAAGGCGTTCGAGAAAAAGAAGGAGATTTCAGTTCGGGATGTGGCCAAAAAAGTGGGCATTTCGATGTCAAATGTTCTTCGTGCTAAAGAACGTTTGAATCTTCGAACCTATAAGAAGCAGAAACAACCAAAACGTAGTCCGAAACAAGAAGCATCGATCAGGCTGAGGGTTCGAAACCTGTACAATACGATTCTTGCCTGAAATTTGAACTGCATAATCATGGATGACGAAACCTACGTGAAACTCGATTACAAATCCTTGCCGGGACCACAATATTATACGGTGCGAGAAAGGCAAGTGTTAAACCAGTCCGAGACATCGATTGAAGTCGAAAAGTTTGGTAAGAAAGCTATGGTCTGGCAAGTAATTTGTAGCAGCGGTAAGATTTCGAAACCCTTCATCACCACTGCTTCAATGAACAGTGAAATATACATCAAGGCATGTTTACAAAAATGACTTCTACCCATGATTCGAAGCCGCAAGGATTCTGTTGTCTTCTAGTCAGATCTTGCTTCTTGCCACTACTCGAAATCAACGGTAGAATGGTATACTACTAAAAATGTCACTTTCGTCCCACCAAGACATGAATCCACCAAATTGCCCAAAACTTCGACCAATTGAGGAATTTTGGGCATTAACAAAGGCACATCTTAGGAAACATGTCTCGGCAGCCGAAACCATTCAACAGTTCGAAAAAGATTGGAAAAAAGTGTCAAAACTTGTCGCCAAGAAGTCTGTACGAAATTTAATGAGGAACGTTCGCAAGAAGGTGCGCCAGCTAGTCTACAATGGCTAAGTAGCAAATGTTGAGAATAATATTCTGTTGTTGTAGTCTAATATTATCAGTATATCGAATAAAATTTGAATATTTAACACTTGTGAAATATTTACAAGTGTTAGATATGCAAACGCGGCGGTTACATGTATGTATGCAAGATGTGTGGCTTTGTGCCGCCGAGCCATCTTACCTTCGGTTATGTGATTGCGCCACATCAATTATCTAGAAGATATTAAAAACAAATAGATATTTTTTATGAATGACCAGAATATGCAGTTTTCTAATAAATTATGTTTTTTATTCGAAATGACCTTTTCGGTGAAATGACCCTTTCGGCGAAATGACTTTTTGGGAGATGGCTTTCGGTGAAATGACCTGCTCCCGTCGAAAACAGTGTTTTAAAAAAGGTACCAGCGAAAAAAACACCCCTTATAACCTAACCATTCGATGCCAAACTTTTTCCTGCAAGCGCTTCGTTTTTCTTAATCGGAGAATAGAAAATAGTCGCTGGGGGCAAAATCTGGCGAGTATGATGGATACGGTAGCAATTCACATTTCAATTCGTGGAATCTAGTCATCGATACGATTGTAGTTTTTGATTTGTTAAGTTTAGTTGATAAAAAATGCGGCACGTACTTAGCAAACAGTTTTATCATATAAAAGTGTTCATGTAACACAACACACACTTTTTTCTATTTCTTTACGATGCTGCTTCACTTTCCGATTTTCCATTTCTGGAGCAGCAGCTCTCATTTGTAAGGTCAGAACGTGTTTAAATTTAGCATACCCGTCAATACTACTTGGAATGAAAAGTCCTGGGCCTAGCAAAGAAAAAATCGATTTTTTCCGTGAAAATTATATTATTCAGTAGCGATACACTTGACCCATCGGTCCTCCAGTATTTTGATGCGCTTTGAAAAATAAAAAGATTTGTCAAGGCCTTCAAAATAGGCTTCCGTGTGTCTGCAATGACTTCAGCATGCGACGAAATTTTTTTTTCCTGTAGAAACATTTTTAGGTTTAAAAATAGATAGATAGTCACTGGGGGCTAGGTCTGGAGAAAACGGAGGATGGTGGACCAATCCGTAATTCATTCAATTTCACCAAAGCTCGTTTTTTTCATAGATTCATGAAAACTAGAACTCGTCTGATACGGTCAGCTATTATTCAAACACTACTTGATAGATTGTCCTAAAATTTGGTATTGGACCAGTTAGAGGCTTGTTCTCAACAAAAATATACACGGTTCGAAACTATTCACGCCTTTTATGTTAGAGGTCCGGGACTTTTCAGTCCATGTAATAATGGCTCTTTATCATGCAATTTCTTTATATTTTTGTTGTTTAAAACAGTATTTTATCAACATTCTGATTTTTTGTCCACTTTTACAAAAGTAGCGTTTTTGAGGTCATGAAATTTTGACAGATGTCAGTGACATCACATTAAATCCAAGGCGATTATGGACGCCGAGACGTACAACTGTAAACTAAGGAGTGTATTGAAAATAAGCTATCCACATACATTTGTGTTGTACGCTTGTATTTGTGATGGTTTTTATACTCAGATCACAGCATGCTGTGCGTTTGGCTGTCAGCTTTCGTTTGTTTACTTGTTTGTGCGGTTGAAATTCTGTGTTTTCGAAATGTCGCGTATTGAAAAGGAAGTGAAAATTAAGGTCCTGGACACATGGCTAAGTGAGAAGGGTATTACTATGCGAAAATTGGCGAAGCGGTTTGAAATTCATCACGCCAGTGTTAAAATCATCATTAATTAGTTTGGGGAACACTATTCTTTGGATGAGCTACCAGGAAGAGGCAGTAAACCCGGTTCTTCCAACCCGAAACTGGGCCAGAAAGTGGTAGACCAAATCAATGTAAATACGTGATTTGGCCAAAAAAGCAGGAACGAGAGTCGGAATGATCCAACGTATCAAGAGGCGAAATCACCTGAAGACTTACAAGAAGCAGAAAATCTCGAAACAAAAAGTGGAACAGAAGAAGCGGGCAGAAACAAGGGCCCGGAAATTGTATTCGCGTCTTTTGCAGTGTCCGAATGCATGCGTTTTGATGGACGATGAGACTTATGTAAAGGAGGACTCAAAAACCCTTCCAGGTCTACAATACTTTACTGTCGTCGTTGGGGGAGAATTTGAGCGATGCGGACAGGTCGATTCAAGTGGAGAAATTCGGCCGAAAGGTACTGGTATGGCAAGCAATATGTTCCTGTGGTTTGAAGTCCACCATTTTTTACACTACCGGAAAAAAATGCAGAAATCTATCGATCTGAGTGTCTCCAGAAGAGATTGCTGCCTTTATATAAGAAGCATAGCACACCTCACCCTGTTTTGGCCGGATTTAGCGTCTGCTCACTATGTCAAAACCATTCTCAATTGGCTTGCGGAAAAGGGTATAAATTTCGTTGAGAAAAATATCAATCCACCAAATTGCCCTCAACTTCGACCCATCGAACGTTACTAGGCAATCGTGAAGAGGGTCTTCAAGAAGACTGGTAAGGCAGCTGGGAACACTTGTCCGGAACTTGATGAAGAGCGTTCGATCGAAAGTTCGAAAATTCGTGAAGGAATAACTTAAATTTCATCCGGTTTTCATTATGCTCAAGTTTAACCTAGTACAATAAAGGATCAATTTTTAATTTGAATAAAATATCATTTTTATCATAATTTGAAAGAAAAATTTGTGGATAGCTTATTTTCGATATACTCCTTATTACCGGGACAGGATATCTTCGATGCCAAATGCCGGATATCTGTTCCGGACTCCGCTCGACAAAAGAAACGAAGCTTGTAATCTAATTTTCTTCACGTTTCGCCTTCGGCTCATCAGAGCAATAGCAGTTCAAATTGAACTGCCATTGCCACCTAGTAGGTAGTAGTGTAACTGCTAGGTGGCAATGGCAGTTCAATATGAACTGCTAAAGCACTGATGAGCCGAAGGCGGAACGTGAAGAAAATTAAATAAAATGTAATTACTTTCTAATAAAAAAAAACTCCTGATGATCGTGCAGAGATTGATAATCGAACTCTATCACCTGACTCTCCCCGCACCATTCCTCCTTCCATATCACGTAATGAACCATAAAAACTGACCTCATTAATCAAACGTTGACCGACCATCATCCATTTTAACGGGAGCGACCTCCAGGTGACCCAATTTCGTACATCTTGCACACATACTGTTTCAATCCACTCGTCACACTGTCGTGCTATCTGGACTGGTTATTCTGGGTTCTACCCTAATTACCGCCAATGCCGCTCCCCCGTTTTGACACACGGATGTCGTCTTCGGGCGGTTCGAAAATCGAGCCCCAATTCACTGCGAACCAAGCAAACAAAACTATTTTGTTCCTCCGTTCCGTTCGTTCATTCTCCAGCAACACTATTCGAACCGCTATGAAAGACCACCCGTTTCCGCTCTTCCGACCCGCCGAAGGCCCTGTCCTCATCCCCCCCCAGCCGTCCCGAACCCGTCCCCAACCGTAGGTAGTGAAAATATTTAAATTTCTTCCTTTCACGCGGAACCTCGGAGGAACCCTCGGAGCCGATGAGGTGACGGTACAGCAGGACGGTGTAACAACAATAACAACAACAACCAACAAGAAAAAGAAATCAATGACCTGACTTTTGAAACCATGAATCGATCATAAGGCCAGAGAACCCCGAGCCGGTCCGTCCGTCGAAACCGAACTGACGTTGCATAGGCAGTTATAGGCACCGGGGGGCAAAGCGAAAATAGCGCACAAAGATGGGCTGAGGACTACCGAGGAAAAACCGAGAAACCGAAACAAAACAAAAATGTGAAATGAAGAAAAATAGTAATAGTATAATAAAAGAACAGCGCGCAGCGGCTGAAGTTAACTGCGTTTGGCGGGGCTGTTTTGGGTGATGGATGGGTGGTGGACGGTGGTGCCCGTCCGTGAGGTTAGGTCGCTGGAAAGGGTTTTTTTTCTTCCACTTTTTCTTCTTCTTTTGGTGGTGTTCTTGCTGTAAATGTGGAGCCTCTTTTCGCGCCCCCCCCCCCTTCCCCGTCCACTCACCACCATACAACCGCCGCCCGTTTCTTTCGCTGTAGATTCGTAGGTTCGGTTGGGTCTTCCCCAAGTCAGTCTCGGCTGACTGTGGGTTGGATGTCGAGTACAAAAGTATTTATAAATTGAATATTACACTTCGCGTTTTTTTTCTTATTTTCTATGCTTCGCTTCTTCGTTTCCGATCGCGGTAGTAGCAGCTCCTCCTCCGGCTCATCCCCGGTGTTCCCAGTTGGTTGGGACCGCGGTTGGTGGATTTGAACTCGTGTGAGCCCGATTACTTCAACTTCTAGCCTCATCATCATTGCTTGCTTACGGTATGTAAGGGAAGGGAAACTACGACAAAAGTCTGTGTGAGTGTGTAATAAAACACTCGATACGGAAATTATGCTCCACTCCCCACTGCCTTCTCGTGAGCGTTCGTTTTCTGAGCTGCCCCGCGCGTTGACCAGTTCCCGATCTTGCTTGCTGCAGTAAATAATTATTGCCGCGCATAGTTTTCTGCTTTATCGAAAGTTCATCTGCCACTCAGGCGATTTCTTTTCCGCCATTAAATCGGGGTCGGATTCCATGCAAAAAAAAAAACATAAAATTGCCAGACAAATTGACATACTGTTTAAACCTTTCCTTTTATTTCGTTTCTACTTTCAGGTACGAATCATAATTCATAACGGCTTCCAAAAGTGTACGTCACCCGTTCGGCAAGTAAGTTTTGAAATAGCAAAGCATCCCCGTTCCGAGAGAAAAATCACAACTAATAACTTTGTGTTTCCCCTCCCGCAGCGAAAAAACAGCCCGCGTTCATTTTCTAACCCAACACTGCAAAATCCTTTGCCAAAGTCTGTCCTAATAATTGTCGTAAATTTCCCTCCATTAGCTACCCATAATTTGAACCCACTTTTTAACCCGTATCGAAAACATAAATCGAAAACAAAATTAATACCGAAAGAAAAAAAATGGCAATGCTGGCTAAAAAGGGAACTGCCACCGAAAAACAAGGGGGAGAGCTCAAATTATTCGTCATTCTCGACTCGACTCCGCTAGCTCTGCTTTTTCCAGGGTGTCTGACGGAAGAAGAAGAAGAAGGGTCGCGGCCGGTGTTACTACGAAGGGAACAATATTCATGTGACATACACGAGTCTTCGTCATCAGCGTCATCCTCCGGATCGGGCACTTATACAAACAAAACGTCCGATCCCTATCGCGAACGACGGATGAACAGAAAACCCAACCAACCAACCAACCAACCAACAAACAAACAAACCAACGAGAAGTTGTTTCATTTTCATTGATGCGATGTTTCTAACGGTGATATGTTTCTGTTATGATAATCGCTATTTTGTAACGATTATCTGACCAAACCGATCGGTTTGAATACCGGTTTGGTAATGATGCACTTGAAAAATTCGGGATTCGCCCGTTTTGAAATATTATAACTTAATTCAACATTAAATAATGTGCTAAAATATGCTTCATTCTGATCTATAACCCGGGCTGGTGGTTCGGTTTGTGTGTTCGAGCCGTGACCGTGGAAGAATTCTTAGGCAGGTTCTGTGCGACATATGAATCGGCTGCGAAATCTGTTGAAACAAAAGGTTAAATTTTAGAAAAGGGATGTAATAATTTGATAACATTTACGAAAGGAGTCTTGATTCCAATTGACGAAGAACTCTAGTAACTTATTTCCTTTATTGCCTTTTAATACCAGTGTATTATCGCAAAAGAAGATTAACACTGTAAGAAAAAGATAGTAGAGATGTGCGTGGCCGGCCGTTGCCATGATGGAATACGACATCTTATTCTGTTGGTCGATTCTTGCCGTTACCAGAGCAACCATTACCGCTTCAGTTCTCGACAAACGTGGTCATGTGGAACGCCGTATGGACCAAAATTAATGTTTGCCAAAGACACTATTTAAGCCAAAAATGCATTCTAGCCAAAAGGCACTATTTTATTTAAAGACGCAATTTAAGTCAAAAACGTTATTTTAGTAAAGATTTATATTTATATTTTACCCAAAAACGCATTTCAGTAAAAGGCATTATTTTGATCTAAGGTACTATTCAAGCCAATTACGCTATTCTAGCTAAACACGCTGTTTTAGTCAAAGACGATCTTTTAGTCGAAGACTCTATTTTACCCAAAAACGCATTTTAGTAAAATATTTTATCTAAAGACGATATTTTAGATAAAGAAATTATTTTAAAAAAACCGATATTTAAGTTAAAGACGATATTTTCGCTAGAGATGCTATTTTAGCTAAAGACGATATTTTCGCTAGAGACGCTATTCTAGCTAAAGACGATATTTTAGCGAAACACGATATGTTAGTAATAGATTACATTTTAACTAAAAACGATATTTTCGCTAGAAACGTAATTTAGCTAAAGACGATATTTTAGCTAAAGGCGATGTTTTTGCTGGAGACGCTATTTTAGCCAAACACGCTATTCTTCCCAAAAAACGCATTTCAGTAAGAGGCGTTATTTTGACCTAAGGCACTTCTTTTCAGATCCAAGATGCTATTTTAGCTAAAGACGATATTTTAGTTAAAGATGTTATTTTAGCCCAAGACGGTATTTTAGCTGAAAACGATATTTTAACTAAAGACGTTATTTTAGCTGAAGACGATATTTTAGCTATCGACGATATTTTAGCTAAACACGATATGTTAGTTATAGACTACATTTTAACTTAAGACGATATTTTCGCTAGAAACGTAATTTAGCAAAAGATGATATTTTTGCTTAAGACGATATTTTCGCTAGAGACACTATTTGAGCCAAACACGCTATTTTTCTCAAAAACGCATTTTAGTAAGGGGTGTTATTTTGATCTAAGGCACTTTTTTAGATCCTAAGATGTTATTTTAGCCCAAGGTGGTATTTTAGCTAAAAACGGTATTTTAACTAAAGACGGTATTTTAACTAAAAACGATATTTTAACTGAAGGCGTTATTTTAGCTAAAGACGATATTTTAGCTAAATATGATATTTTAGAGAAACGCGATATGTTAGTTAAAGACTATATTTTAACTAAAGATGATATTTCAGCCAAAGACTCTGTTCTAGCCAAACACGCTATTTTTCCCAAAAAACGCATTTGAGTAAGAGGCGTTATTTTGACCTAAGGCACTTCTTTTTAGATCCAAGATGCTATTTTAGCTAAAGACGATATTTTAGTTAAAGATGTTATTCTAGCCCAAGACGGTATTTTAGCTGAAAAGGATATTTTAAAAAAAGACGTTATTTTAGCTGAAGACGATATTTTACCTATCGACGATATTTTAGCTAAACACGATATGTTAGTTATAGACTACATTTTAACTAAAGACGATATTTTCGCTAGAGACGTAATTTAGTAAAAGATGATATTTTTGCTAAAGACGATATTTTCGCTGAGGACGCTATTTTAGCCAAACACGCTATTTTTCTCAAAAACACATTTTAGTAAGTGGTGTTATTTTGATCTAAGGCACTTTTTTAGATCCTAAGATGTTATTTTAGCCCAAGGTGGTATTTTAGCTAAAACCGATATTTTAACTAAAAACGATATTTTAACTAAAGACGTTATAGCTAAAGACTATATTTTAGCTAAAGACGATATTTTAGCGAAACAGGATTTGTTAGTTAAAGACTACATTTCAACTAAAGACGATATTGTAGCTAAAGACGCCGTTCTAGCTAAAGACGTTTTTTCACCCAAAAACGCATTTTAGTAAAAGGCATTATTTTAACCTAAGACACTATTTTAGATTCAATGATGCTATTTTAGGTAAAGACGATGTTTTAGTTAAAGATGTTATTTTAGCTCAAGACGATATATTAGCTAAAGACGATATTTGACCTAAAAACGATATTTTAGTTGCAGACGTTATTTTAGCTACAGACGCTATTTTATCTAAAGGCGCTATTTTTTAGCTTAAGACGATATTTTAGTTAAAGACGATATTTTAGTTTAAGACGATATTTTCGTTAAAGACGCGATTTTAGCTAAACACGCTATTTTACCGAAAAACGCATTTAAGTAAAAGGCGTAATGTTGACCTAAGGCACTATTTCAGATTTAAAGATGCTATTTTTGCTAAAGACGATATTGTAGCTTAAAACGATATTTTAGTTAAAGATGTTATTTTAGCTCATGAAGATATTTTAACTAAAGATGCTGTTTTAGATAAAGACACTATTTTATGTTAAAACGCTCTTTTACACAAAACCACATTTTAGTAAAAGGCGTTATTTTGACCTAAGTGATTAATTTGACCTAAGTCATTATTTTAGCCAAAGATGCTATTCTAGCTAAAGACGATGTTCTAGCTAAAGACAATGTTTTAGCTAAAGACACTGTTTCAGCTATAGACGCTATTTTACTCAAAAACGCATTTTAGGAAAAGGCATTATTTCGATCTAAGAAGGGACTATTTTAGATTCAAAGATGCTATCTCAGGTAAACATGGTATTTTAGCTAAAACGATATTTTAGGTAAAGGCGTTATTTTAGCTCAAGACGATATTTTAGCAAAATACGATATTTTAGTTAAAGTCGATGTTTTAGCTAAAGGCGATATTTTAGCTAAAGACTATATTTTAGCTTGAGGCGCTGTTTTTACTATTTTAGGACTATTTTACCCAAAATGCGTTATTTAAACTTAAGGCATTATTTAGGCCAAAGACGCCATTGTAACCAAAGACGCCATTTCTGCTGAAGGCGCTATTTCAGCCAAAGACGCTGCTTTGGCTGAAAACGCTATTTTAACCAAAACCGCATTTTAGCCAAAAGCGTTATTTTAGGCTGAGGCACTATTTTAGTCAAAAACGCTCTTTTAGCTAATGACGCCATACTATTTAAAGACGCTATTTTAGCCGAAACGTTTTTTTAGTCATAGACGCTATATTCGCCAAAGACGCTATTTTTTCATTTATAGGCAAAAGCCATTTCAGCCGGTCATTTTTCTAGCCGAAGGTTCATTTTTCTAGTCGAGTTATATCATATTCGAGTGCGAGTTTAGCCGACGACGTTCTTGTAATCGATGGCGCTATTTAAGCCGAAAGCAATCGTCGGTCATATTTGCCGAATGTCAGGTTTTGGCCGAAGGCAATTTGGAGGCTGAAGGCAAAATTGTCCAAAGGCAATTTTTGGCCGAAGGCAATTGTTGAACGGAGGTGATTTTTAGGCCGGATACTATTTCCGTTCGAAGGTCATTTTTGCAGAACACAATTTTCGGCCTTTTTTATCAAAAATAGTTTTGGCATAAGGTAAATTTTTATCAAGGTCGATATTTGACCGAAGGTAATTTTTGGCCTAAGTCCATTTTTGGTCGATGGTCATTTTTAACCGAAACCAATTTCTTAGCCGAAAACCTTTTTCTGTCGAAAACAATTTTTGACCGAAAGCAGCTTTTGGTCAAAAGTAGTTTTCAGCGTAAGGTAATTTTGGTCAAAGGCAATTTTGATCAATGGTCATTTTTAGCCGAAGTCATTTTTCTTTTCCAAAAGCAATTTTTTGCCGTTGACAAATTTGAATCGAAAGCAATTGTTTGGTAATTTTTGAACGAAGAAAATTTTTTGGCTGGAAGAATTTTTTTGGTCGTGAATAATTTTTGACCGAAGGTAATTTTTATGTTCAAGGTAGTATTTTAGTTAAAGATGATTCTTGGCAGGAGCCAATTTTCGATCGCAGGAAAATTTTGGCTGAAGACAATTTTTGGCCAAGGGCAATTTTTTTAGCCGATGGAAATTTTTATGCCGAAGGCGATTCTTGGCAGAAGACAATTTTATGGCAGAAGGAAATTTTTATGCCAAAGGCAATTTTTGGCCAATTTGTATAGCGAAAGCAAGCTTGATCAAAGGCATTTTCGGCAGAAGTCAATTCTCGGCCATTTTTTTTTGGCCAAAGGCAATTTTTGGGACGAAGACATTTTTTTTGGTCGCTAGCAATTTTTGACCGAAGGCAATTTCTTGGCCGAAGAAAATTTTTATGCCGAAGGCGATTCTTGACAAAGGCAATTTTTGACTAACAATTTTTGAGCGAAAACAATTTTTAGCCATGGACAATTTTTTGGCCGAAGGTAATTTTTATGCCGAAGGCAATTTTTTAATCGAAGGCGATTCTTGGCAGAAGGAAATTTGTACGCCGAAGGTAATTTTTTGGCCAATTATTCGATTGAAAGCATTTTTGCCAAAGGCAATTTTTGACAGAAAACATTTTTTAAACCGATGCAATTTTTGGCCGAAAACAATTTGTGGCCAAATGCTATTTATTGGTCATAGGAAATTTTCCGGCCATTTTATAGGGTGCAGACAATTTTGTTACCGAAGAAAGTGTTTATGCCGAAGGTAATTTAGAGTAGAAGACGACCGAAAGTAAACTTTTATCGAAGAAAATTAATATGCCGAAGGTATTATTTTGTCGAAGGAATATTTTGGCCAAAGGCAAATTTTTGGCCAAATGCAATTTTTTGGGCGTAAACAAAGATTGAAAGATGAAATTGAATGATTTTTTTTGTCGCAGTTAATTTTTGACCGAAGGTAATGGTTTTTAGTAGAGAGTGATTTTTGGCAGAAGGTAATTTTCGATCGAAGGCAAATTTTAGCCGAAGACAGTTTTTGGTTAAGGTAGCGCTTCGCCGTGGTCAGGTCGAAGCGAGACAACTCACTGCTTCCTCTTGCTTTGTCGCCGAAATTTCACCCTAAATTGCAAATTTTTCCAATACTAACCCGATTCACGAAAAATCAAAAACATACAATTGTAGGTAAATGATTTTACTATGCATTTGGCGAAAAATATCAGTTAGATAGCTTTTCTTTCGCGAGATTTCGTGCGAGTTTTGTTAAACATTTTGTTTTATTTTTTCCTTTTCTCGCTATAAACAACTCGCATATGTAGGGATGTGCTACGTTTTCAACAAAGCGTCAAAGCTAGTAACGATGAAAATCATTGCTGATTTCTCGTTCTATTGAAACATGAATAGTAAATATTTTACAAAGTAGTAACACTTACTTACATTTTCTACTCATCTATATTCAACGTTTACGCAGAGAGAACGGAAAACGAAAACAAAAGAAATGTTGTTAGCGTCTACCGCATGTGGCATTTTGCACACCCCAGTGCATGCGTTGACATTGTGTGCGTGCGGAAGAATAAGGAAAAACTCATTTATTTTTATAACTCGCACGAAATCTTTCGATAAAAACGTTTATCAGGCACAATTTATATACGAATCGATAGAAAAATTAATTATCCAGAATCGTATGTTCTTGGAATTTCCGTTTTCTTCCCCGTTTTCTCACAATTTTGGGTAAAGTGCGTGAAACCCCGGGATAGGCAGCGAACTCCCGTGACCACGGCGAAGCGCTACCTTAAGGACAATTTTCGGCCAAACACAATGATTTGGTCGAAGGATATTTTTATGCCGAAGTCAATTTTTCAATCAAAGACGATTCTTGGAAGAAGGTATTTTTTGACGAAAAGAATTTTTTTTATGCAGAAGGCAATTTTTAGACCGAAAGCATTTTTGCCCGAAGGCTATTTTTGGCAGAAGTCATTTTTTAGCCAAAAGCAATTTTTGGCCGAAAGCAATTTTTGACAGAACACATTTTCTAGCACGAAGCAATTTTTGGCCGAAGACAAGTTTTGTCTAAAGGCAATTTTTAGGGCGAAAAACATTTTTTGGTCGTTAGAATTAGAAGGCAATAGTTTGGCCGGAGGCAGTTTTTTGGCCGAAGGAAATTTTTATACCGAAGCTAATTTTTTAGCCGAAGGCTATTTTTGAAGGTAGACAACTTTTGGTGGAAGGAATATTTTATCCGAAGACAGTTTTTGACCGAAGGCTTTTTTTACCTATTGTTAGGCCGAAAGCAATTTAAGGCCGAAGACCGTTTTTGGTTAAGGGCAATTTGTTGGCCGAGGACAATTTTCGGCCAAACACAATTCTTTGGCCGAAGGATATTTTTATTGCCGAAGTCAATTTTTCAATCGAAGACGATTCTTGGCAGAAGGTATTTTTTGACAAAAGGAAATTTTTATGCAGAAGACAATTTTTAGACCGGAAGCATTTTTACCCGAAGGTTATTTTTGGCAGAAGTCATTTTTTAGCCGGAAACCATTTTTGTCCAAAGGCTATTTTTTGGCCAAAGGCAATTTTTAGGGCGAAAAACATTTGTTGGTCGTTAGTATTAGAAGGCAATAGGTAAGGTAATTTTTTGGCCGAAGGAAATTTTTATACTGTAGCTAATTTTTAAGCCGAAGGCTATTTTTGAACGTAGACAACTTTTGGTGAAAGGATTTTTTTTGTCCGAAGACAGTTTTTGGCCGAAGGCATTTTTTGACCTATTTTTAGGCCGAAAGCAATTTAAGGCCGAAGTCAATTTTTGGCAGAAGTCAATTTTTGGCTGGAGGCAATTTTCTGGGCGAAAACGCAATGTTTTGGTAAATGGTAATTTTTGGCCGAAGACAGCTTTTTACCAAAGGCAATTTTTTTGGCCGAAGGCAATTTTTTGGTCGGAAATAATTCTTTGGCGAAAGGCAATGCTTTGGATGTAGGCAACTCTTTGGCCAAAAGCAATTTGCTGACAAAAAAAAAAAATCTGTATTTTTAGCCGAAGGCTATTTTTGAACAAAGGCAATTTTGAATTTAGCCGAAGATTTTGAAATTGTCCAAAGGCAATTTTTAGGGCGGAAAACTTTTTTGGTTGTTAGTATTAGAAGGCAATAGTTTGGCCGAAGGCAGGTTTTTGGACGAAGGAATTTTTTATACCGAAGTTAATTTTTTAGCCGAAGGCTATTTTTGAACAAAGGCAATTTTGAATTTAGCCGAAGGCAATTTTACATTTAGCCGAAGGCAACTTTTGACCAAAGGCAATTTTTGGCCGATGGCCACTCTTGGCCGAAAACATTTTTTGGACGAAGACACATTTTGACCGAAAGCTACTTTTAATCGATTGAAATTTTTGGATAAGAGTGATTTGTAGATCGAAGGCAGACTATGACTGAAGGCGATGTTTATCCACAGGCCCTTTTCGGTCGAAGGCAATTTTAGCCGAAATCAATTTTTAAAAGATGGCAAATTTGGCTGAAGTCAATTTTTTGAAAATGACAACTTTTGACCGAAGATAACTTTTGGCTGAATACAATTTTTGTCCTTAAAGCAATTTTTCTTTGGAGACAATTATTGGCCCGAACCAATTTTGCACTGAAGACTTTTTTTTGGGAGAGGACAATTTTTTGGACGTAATAACTTTTGACCGAGGTCAATAGTTTGGCCGAAGATAATTTTTGGAAAGGCAATTTTCGGACGAAGGCCAATTTCAAGCGAAGGCTAGTTTTAGGAAAAGGCCATTTTTAGAGCGAAGGCCAAGTAAATATTGATTTTAATGGAGTTACGCATTTGTTAAAACTAGTGGTAGTCGGATGGTGTCAAGTCTGATCCATCAGACGGGTGTGGTAGACTTTTTTTCTCTATCATCCAAATAATTTTTGACTGAAGCATTAAGATGCGAGAAATTTGTAACAACTGCAAAGGGTCATATTCGAAATAATTTGTATGGAAACGTGATGAAAGCAAAGTCTTGGCATTACATTCCTTCTGTGGGGATTTTGGCCTTCCTCTTTCAACAGACTTCGTAGGCGATTCTTAGCGTACAGAATCATTGCATGGCTAGTACTATGGATCCTACTGACACTAAGAATCCTTCCAGGTTTGGGCTCGAACATACGACAACTGGCTTGTATGATTTTGGCTTTTGTTTTGTCGAACACGTACCAGGGTCGCCAACCCGGGACAAACGTGTTGGAGCCATGATTTATTTCAGTCAACAAAAGTTGTCGTCCCCGTCTCAAGTAAATTTGAGGCTTGTTCATTGTTTTTGTTGCCATTTCATAACATTTGTTGGATCGTGTTTCTTTTGGAATGTGATTCAGCCACAATTGGTAATTCGGTTCCACGGATTGAGCATTGTTTTCTAGTAGAGACTTGAATCCATTGCGTTTTACTGTTCAAGCTTCAAGTAAGTTTATGAAGAATGAAGTAAAATTAGAATATTTTAAATATTTTTTTGAAACAAGCGTACAATACACTTCTTTTTACTTTCGTACATTTTGTAATCGTTGCTTTTCACGGTAAGTACTGATTTTCAATGTGCAATTAGATGACCGTGTAGTCACAAAGCAATCTGATTTTCGTAAGCGCTTCAGGTTCTCTGTGGCTGACAAGCACTTAGACCTGCATGTGGTTTTGCTTTCAAAGCGAAATGTGAAATAATTTTGAACTTTTAGAGTACTTTGACCACTTCTTCTTCTACACAACGGAGCGGTGCAAAAGTTTCAACATCAAAATTAACACTTCAACTAAAACCCAAATCAATTTATCAACGTCGTGCCACCTTAACACCACCTGAGTCAGCAATTACATGTACAAACAATTGGATGCCGATCGGAGTAATTAAAACATCATTTCGGCGCCTTTCATTCTAATTACCTCGTTGCGTGGAAGCGAGTTCCATTGGACCAGTGCTCGGCACCTGTCAACTAAAACCGAACTGTCACGCAATCTCTTCTGGTGATCGCATACATAACTTCACCGACCGCCCCCCCCCCCCCCCCCACAAAACCCCCTTTTCGGTCGACACAACGGTTAGGAAAAAGGATATGAAACGTTGGAAAAAAAAGAAGTTGTGTTTCGTATTCCGCTCACTTTGTCACCGACATCTACTGGGATCTTCTCGAGGGTAAATATTGTCCGCTTTTTGTACCCCCCTCTCGTTCCCCCTCTCCTCATCTCCTGCCGTCCGATGTCGTATGATGCTTCCTCTGACACGTCAGCCAGTGGCCAAAACCAGAGTTCGACCGACCGAACCTATCGGTAATCCAAACACCCGTCTTTCCGTCCATCCACACAAAGTCACGCACACACTCACAGGCACACAAACAATCATTGGGTCAGGATAAGCGGACGGATGAAGGGTTTGCTGTGCCTTTTGTCGTCCTCAATTCCAGTTCCACTTTTCGTCACTGCCATTTTCGTCCTTCTCGTTGTCGTCGTCGTCGTCGTCGTCGTCATCGTCAATGATGGTAAAATTTTATGCAATCAAAACCGAGAAAGAAACCAACGATGGAAAATTGCGAGGGATTTCTCTCCATCAAGCGATACGCGGGTGGTTTTGGTAAAAGTTTATTATATGGAACAGAGTGTACCGATTCATTTTTTTTTCACTTTTTTGTACCGATGCTTCTTCGCCTTTCAGAGGTTTTATTTTTCGGTTGAGTGGGTGGTAAATAGGCGCGAGATGCTGTGCGAGCCGGAGATCCCATGGAGAATTTTCCAGCTCAAAATTGATGTGGGATAGACTTCGAGAGCAGAACTGTTCGACGAATAATAATATAAAAAAAAAAACACAGAAACAATCAAGCCGGCTAGGGATTAGACCGGGAAACGGAGAAAAAAAAGGACCGGAAGATAAACGTGTTATGATGTGGGTTTCAATGTGGGGTTTTTCTTAAATTTGGAGCCTGGCTTGGCTTTCGTTGAATGTTTACTCTGCCGATTACTGGCTGACATCTTGAAATTTGATACTTCCAGCATAGATTTTTAGATTAGTTCGTAACTTTTAGAGGTGGGGTGGCGTTTGGTCATTTGGAAATTGTATTCGTTTCAATGTTTGAATTTAAACCGACCAGCCTGAGTGTACGAACCCCCCGCTGAGATGTGATTCACCATTATTAGGGACCGGGGAATATGATTTTCCCATATTTTTCACCATAAGGAATGAAGTTCACAATTTCGGTCGGCTCGGTTGGTTGGTTGGTTGGTTAGTTGGTAGTCATGCCGACTGCTGCTGTTGCATATTCGCATTGACAAGCTGAAAGGGGGTGACCGAGTTGCGTTGCAATCAACCATGACGGGTGTGTTTTCGCTTTGTTTGTGTGCTATTTAAGTGTGCCACATTCGACTAGAGTGCTACTGATTTATTGCGCAATTTTTGTGCTTGGAGGTTTTTTTTTGTCGAGCACGTACCAGGGTCTTCATAAATGATTAGTTTGAATTTCTGTTTCCTTATCGTTCTCCGAAAACTACTACCAAGTAGGTAGCGTTGTGAATGTGAGTAGGAAAAATTCTACTCCACCCATCCGGTGGTCCAGACTTGACACCATCCGACTACCATTCATTTTAACAGAGGTTCTTCTCCTTTAAAATACCAGAACAATGTGAATTAGTTGTAGTTTCTTCAATTTTTCTTCACCACAACGTTCGACCTCATGGTCGACTTTCTGTTAAACAATACACTCAAACCTCCACGTAATAATCGGGACTACGTAAATCGAATTATGACGTAAAAAAAGTTTACGTTATTTGGAATTTTCAACGTAAAAAAAGTTTTCCTTATGTATATGTATTATTAGATATGTATAATATATTGAATAGTTATGGAACGAAAATAAGGAGTATTTACAGGAAAAGGGAGTTCTAAGCAGCATCAATTTCCAAGATGGCGACTTCCTGTTTATTGATATTCCTTGAAAACCCTTACAATATGGGTATTTTCGGAACGGATTTGATGAGTAAATGTCGGAAAACGATGTTTAAAGTCATTTTAAAATCCTAGATGGTGTTTCAAAACGAATGTTTTCGAAACAGGTTTAAAGAACAGTTCTTAGTAAACGTTGTTTGAGTAATTATGACTTACTGTCGAATACTTTATAATATTGTTACTTTCGGAATGGATTTTACGAGTCAATATTAGGAAGAAAGTTGTTGCAAATAAACTTTAGGAACTTTATTCCAAATTCAACATAATATTGGCTTGACAGTTGCAATCGAATTGTTAAATAAATGCATAAATTGGTGAATGAAATGTTCATATTTAATTTTCAGTATTGTAGTAAATATGATTTATTTGAATAGATTCAAGTTTGACACTGCTGTTAAAACTGTTATTTTCGTTTTCGTTGGCTTCCCCATAATTTCATTCCGGTAAATCACAAAAAACTAATGAGTCAAACAATTAGAGTTTGAAATGATTCTGGTGACCTTTTCATAGACCTGAATTAGCAACTAACAGTTCCTCTTCATATCGTTACACTCAAACATCGTTTTCCACCATGTACTCATCAAACCCGTTCCAAAAATACCCATATTATAAGGATTTTCAAGGAATATCAATAAACTGGAAGTAGCCATCTTGAAATTCAGAAACCCGTTCCGAAAATACTCATATTGTAGTAATTTCCATGGAATATAAATGTGCCGGAAACAATTTTCATTGTATGCAAAAACCTCTTTTTACGAAGTAGGTTCGTAAAAAAAGTTTACGTTATTTGGAATTTTCGACGTAAAAAAAGATTACGCTATTTGGGATTTTTGTCGTAAAAAGAGTTACGTAAAAAGAGGTAACGTAAAAAAAGTTTACGTAAACGGAGGTTTGGGTGTATTTGGATGATAGAATAAATTCTACCCCACCCGTTTGGGCGTCCAGACTTGACACCATCCGATTACCACTCGTTTTAGCCTATGTGCTCCTCCCTTAAAATATACCCCATTTGGCTCGTTATCTATTTGTAAAGTGCCTGAAAAATGTGAAATAGTTGCAGTTTTTCTATTAATTTCTCGCACTCTGGCAAAAACGAAGGAAATTTGCTTCTAATCTAATGAACGATTTTTTAAAAATAAAATTTGGTCCAGAAGCATGTATGTTGATATTGATATTCCTCATTCCATTTCCAGTCGTTACGCAGCTTCACTCTTCGCGTTTCCTCTCTTGTTGTAGATATATTTATTGTTCTTTACGTTTCGTCTTAGACTCGTCAGTGCAGAACAGTTCAAATTGAACAAGTTTTGCAAGTAGCATTAACTTTACATCTGCTTTGCGGTTCAAATTGAACTGCTCTGCACTGTCGAGTCTAAGACGAAACATAAAGAACAGTGAAAATGGTTACGTGCCCTAACAACAAACAAAGGGTAACCCCTAAATGATATAAGGAATGTATCGAAAATAAGCTATCCACAAAAGTTTCTTCCAAATTATGATAAAAAACGATTTATGATTCAAACTAAAAATTGATCCTTTATTGTACTAACCTCGTACAACTTTAGCATGAAGAAAACCGGATGAAATTTAAGTTATTCCTTCACGAGTTTTCGAACTTTTGATCGAACGCTCTTCATCAAGTTCCGGACGAGTGTTGCATCGCATTTTTTGGTTGCTTGAGCCCAAATTTTGTTGAACTCCTGCATGTTCCCTTACCAGTCTTCTTGAAGACCCTCTTCACGACTGCCCAGTAACGTTCGATGGGTCGAAGCTGAAGCCAATTTGGTGGATTGATATTTTTCTCAACGAAATGTATACCCTTTGTGGTTTTGGCATAGTGAGCCGACGCCAAATCTAGCCAAAACAGTGAAGGTGTACTATGCTTCTTATAGATCGAGAGATTTCTGCATTTATAGTTCCGGTAGTGTAAAAAATGGTTGTCTTCAAACCACAGGAACATATTGCTTGCCATACCAATACCTTTCGACCTCCCCAAAGACGACAGTAAAGTATTGTGGACCTGGAAGGGTTTTTGAGTCCTCTTTTACATCGTCCATCAAAACGCATGCATTCGGACACTGCAAAAGACGCGAATACAATTTCCGGGCCCTTGTTGATGCTTGCTTCTTCTGTTTTACACTTTGTTTCGAGATTCTCTGCTTCTTGTAGGTATTTAGGTGATTTCGCCTCTTGATACGCTGGCAAAATCACGTATTGACATTGATTTGTTCTTCATGATTAGAGATACAACTTTCTGGTCCAGTTTCGGGTTAAAAGAACCGGGTTTTCTGTCTCTTCCTGGTAGCTCATCCCAAGTATTGTGTTCCCCAAACTTGTTAATGCTGTTTTAAACACTGGCATGATGAATTCCAAACCGCTTCGCCAATTTTCGCATAGTAATACCCTTCTCATTTAGCCATGTGTCTAGAACTTTAATTTCCACTTCCTATTCAATACGCGACATTTTGAAAACGCAGAATTTGAACCGCACAAACAAGTAAAGAATCGAAAGCTGACAGCCAAACGCACAGCATGCTGCGATCTGAGCATAAAAAACCATCACAAATACATGCGTACAACACAAATGTATGTGGATAGTTTTTTTTTAGATACACTCCTTATTTATTTCAAATTTCAATGCAACTCAATATTATACACAGTTTTATGAGACCCATTCCGTTTTAGTCTTGAAAAAGACCAATCTATTGAATTTCGTCGATGTTGAGCAATGTTTTTTTCTCTATTGTGAAGCTTCTAGCCTACTTGCCTGTTGCAAATTGAATATGAACGTTGTGACGCTTGCTAAACAAAAGGGTTCTTCTTAAACATTCACGTCATTATACGTTTTCACTTAATAAGGCGGGACCGACGAAAGCAAAAGTACACAAAGCGGTATTTTTCATTCATTGTACAATAGGAGATTGGTATTTCAATTGGAAATATATATATATATATATATATATATATATATATATATATATATATATATATATATATATATATATATATATATATATATATATATATATATATATATATATATATATATATATATATATATATATATATATATCCGTTCTTTGGGATCGGTTTTCGATGGATCAGGGTTATTTCGCCGAAAGCCGCTTCGCCAAATGGAGGCATAATAACACAACAAAATAATAATATGATGTATTTGAAAGTACCCTTTCGGCGAAATGACCCGCTCCCGTTTTTGATTCACAAAAGGATGGAATTGTGGAAAAATTTTCATGTCAAACAAAGTCGAGTGCATTTTACTTAAATCGGAAGCTTTTTCTACTAAATGGTGCTGTTTTATAATCACATGCTTGGTTTTACGTACTAAATTCTCAAACTTCCTAGTTCTTCTCTGCTTTTTTCGAATGAGAGAATTTCCGCGTACTGCAACATGTTTCTTTGAATGAAATTATCGATAGCAGTAAAAGGTGGACTCGGGTTTCGGAATTTTCTGCTAAAAAAATATTAAAAACTTCCAACCATCAGTTGAGTCACCATGACCGGATTGTAATCTTCCTGTGCAACTCTGTGCATAAAACATTTCCTAAAGGTAGTTGTTTTGTTAGTTGATAATCAATGAAACTGGATTTGGCTGTACCGAATCCCGTCGGTCTCCGGTTCCAGAAGTACGAAAAGTAGTGGTCAAAACCTCCAAAACAAAAGGGAACTCACTTCGATTTCACAAGCTTAGGCTTAAACGAGAGGCTATTTAATCTCATAGTTTACTCCGAAATTTTATTCGGATTCAGCTTCCGACTTCGGCAGGGCGTTGAATGTTGTTCATTTAACGTGACATTCCAAAGATCAGAAAAACTATCAATCTGTACTAAAAGTATTTTAATGTGTAGGTCTTGCAAATTGATGACCAATCGAACCGGTTTTGGTTATACCAAATTATCATTTAAGTGACAAATGTTTCCATTATAGATATTTTAACCTTACGGTCATTCGCCTATTCGGGCCAGAAAAATATTCCGATCGTATATTCATATGAATGGTACCAGTTTTGCTATAAACAAACAGTTTGCCTTTAGGTCGCAAAACCGTGTTCGATTTCTTTTCGAACGGATTCCCAATCATTACAAACTGTATTACTGAAACAAAATAATAAACCATGTTATTTTTATGCTACGTCAGTGTGCTAGGGAACTACTCTGACTATTGATAAAAGGTGTGTATCAAAATTTGTTATCTTCGACTGTTTTCGCTGATTGGAAAAAAAAACTTCCAACTTGGTCAGTAAAAAATAAGAGATTTTAAATACATTCAATTTCGGAACAGCCAAAACCAATTTTATTGATTATCAGCTAATAAAACATACATTTTGAAACACGAATTAAAAGCAATAAGTCGCAAAACGCGAAAATTCTCTCAATCGAAAAAAGCAGAGAAGAAAAAAAAGTTTTGAAATATTTCTATGTAAATCCAAGCATGTGATTTTGTTTGAATTAATAGCGGCACTATTTAGTAGAAAAAGGTTCCGATTAAAGTAAACATTATTGTTTCTGTATTGCGTTGTTCAAAGACTGTACTCCAAAAATAATTCAACAGACAAAAATTATCATCAAACATTTGAGTTCAATATTTTTGAAATTCTCAAGTACACTACCTTACAAATTTTCATCATTCTCTCACTTCAAATCCTTGTTCTTCGTAGCTTGCCCTTGAAAATCGCCCACAATCATTCTAGTGGTCGTAGTTCTGTTTAGTTGGCACCTAACCGACATCACTGACTTTTCATACCTCTTCATCAGTGGTTTCACGTATAGGTACGGTGCCAAATTCAACCAAAATAGAGTGGCATCTTCGTGGGACCGGAAAAATGACCAGCAGGTGCTTGGGTAGGCATCCTTTTTTGTCTATATTTACCCGTTGATGGTCGTTGAATTTGACTTACTGAGTTTACCACAACCACAGCTCGCCTCCCACACCAAGCACTTATTGACAAATTTGTTGACCTTCGTTTTCTTCCGAAACATTACGATGAAAATAAATGTATCAAATATCACAGAAAAGATGATTCCCAAACACTAGAACGAAGCAAAAATTACTGCGCTAAAGTACAGTAGAAATATCAACGCTTATAGAATGCTTCCTTGTGGAACTTCTGACGAAGCACGAAATTCATCCGATCATTAGAATTGAGTTTCGATGGTTAAATTGCTAATTTCTTTGATTCGGTCACAGTTTCCAAACAATGTCCGACACTATATCAAAGCTACAGTCGAACACCTGCAAACCATTAACTTACAGATGCTAAAAAGCAATTGCGTAAATCTCACTCCAGGCTTCTTGTTAGCACATCCTGGCAACCGAAAACTGGAGCGAAACAAAAAATCCCCGTTTCACTGGCCCTGCCCGAACCTAATTATAACCGCCATTAAATTGTTCTCCTGTGCCAGCGGAATTAATTATTCCCCGACTTCGAATGGGATGGATGGTTCTAACTTTTGGTTACTTTTGCGTCCTACACCGGGAAGGGAAAAACCAAACTACGGAGGACCTGACGGCGGCCGGGCGAAACTTAATAACCACGTGATTGAGAAATCCGAACCCTAATTTAAAACTTTCTGTCGAGCAAATCTTTTCCTTCGGAACGAAGGAGGATTCTTCTGCCGTCCGGAAGGCATCCGGACTGCAACATTTTGCCACAATTTTTCTCATTATCATCTTGGTCCTTGAGACTGCTGTGAAGTTTCCTTTGTTTGGCCAATGGGGGTCCGGGAACAGTGTATCAGCACATACCGGCTTCCAGTGCTTCCGTGCGCGGGCTCTCGGGGTGCTCTGGCACAGAATCGGAGTTGAGTTCCGTGGAGCTATCAGATAAATTAAAATTAATATTTTATGAGACGACGAACGGAGAAGAAGAGGTGAAAAGTTTTTATCCCATTTTCATTCTGTTTATTCGGGACTCTGACTCCGTCGGCCTCGCCTCCTCTCTCCCGGGATGGATCCGGATTTCAGCACTTACGACGATAGCTTGTGGAAACGAGTAGAGGGAAACGTGAGGAAAATGATGAACAAAGTGGCAGAATCGAGCCATTGCCTGCCGGAGGGCTGCGGAAAGATAAGACTCTGGTGGTGGTTTAGTCGGTGGGTGGGGTGTCAAGTGAAATAGGAGTGAAAGGTTTTTTTTTATTATCACGGAAAAGGCGATGAAGGTGCTTCCGAAAGTGTTTGGGGTGGTATCTGTAGGGAAATTCGTGATGAGAATCACATTTTTGTTTTGGGATTGAGTTTCGTTTGATCTTTGAATATTACTGACGGGAAAATTTTTGACGGGTTTCAAGAATTTCGAGTTCCGAAATCACAAAAAAAAACGTTAGCCACTTGATTCAACCCTGCAGTTTTCGTTTTTCTTCTTTTGGCAGAAAAAAATTTCCCGCTTGGTTCTGTCAGGAACGATAGCGGGGCAGTCAGTAGCTAGAAAGGATCGCTATCAGGAAGGCGAATTCTTTTTTCTTTTGTTATATTATTTTCCTTATTTATTCTTCCAACGCGCTCACCATTCACCCAAACCCTCCCCCGTCGTCGTCATCGTTTTGCCATCTGTTTTGCGGACGGTGCTGAAGTTTTTCCAGTTCGTGACACGGTGCGTCACGGTTTCGCCGCGTTTGTGCCGGTACGAAGGACCGTCCGCTCGTCTCTTGATCGAAGCACTTTTTCGCCACCCAAAAAAAAAGCCACCCACAATCATGCCGCCGAAAGTGGTGCTTTTTTTTGCTTTTTTGTTTCGCTGATCGAAGCGGGATCATTTCAGTTGGGGCCCCCAATTGAGGCAGGGCGTCTCAACAACGAGGAAGGATTTAATGGAGAGCAACTTTTGGTAACGCTTTTTTTGCTTGACTCTCTCTCTCTCTCTCTCTCTCCGACCGTCGTCGTCGTGATCTCTCGTCTTGCTTCCAGCGGCCTTGGGGTGTGGGTCTTCCGCGTGTGCCGGGTTGATGATTGGGCGTTTCTTTTTTTTTGTGGTACGTACGCGAATGTTTTATAATTTTTCTTCACCGTTGGTTTCTTGAGGAAGATGTTACTTGGTAGGGGGTTGAAACCGGGATCCGTGCGTGTCTTATTTTTATTAATATTCCTACCGGTTGGTTTTGGCTTTTCCTTTCTTGATCTTTTCCGTCGCGAAGGCTTCGTCGTCTGACGGTGGGAAAATGTGTGCGCGCTCGCTCTATGTACTCGGAGAATGTGTTTATTTTTCTTGGGTGCCTCCAATATTGAGCCCATTATGTCCCTTGCGTTGAATGATAGGTGCGTGTGACACATTTTCGAGAGATGTAAAATTGTTCGAGACTAATTAGATCGATTTGGTGGGTTCCAAAATTACGAGCAACGCCAAGACTGATATAAATTGAGGTCGGCCACGGGACACATCCTTCGGAATTAACAGTAATAACTATTCACGGCTCGTCCCGAATTAAGCAATAAATTTTGGTCCCAGTGGAATGGGGAGGAAGTACAAATAGATGGGCAACAGTCGGCTCCGTATATCTTGCTTTCGCCGGGGGGTGGAAGAAAATATTATTCTCGTCACGACTTTCCCAAAGCTTTTGTTAGATCGAATGACTGGACTGCTGTCGGAACCTGTCCTTTCACGCAAAAATGGCAATGTCATAGAGCAGAGTACTCCGTTTCGGATTAAGTCATTTTTGTGGTTTCATTCTCATAAATACAATCAGACAATGTTTGGAATCAAAACTGGTGGACTCTAGTGAAGGGTGTGGTCTTCTAGATCTATTACAACCTACGAAACTGTCGTCTCTATAAATGCTTGGTGCGGCAGACGATCTGTAGCTGTGGCAAACTCAGCAAGTCAAATTTAATGACCATCAACGGGCAAATATAGACAACAAAAGATACCTTCCCAAGCATCTGCTGCTCATTTTTCCGGTCCCACGAAGATGACACTCTATTGTGGTCGAATTCAGCATCGTGCCAATACGCGAAACCACTACTGATGTTGGTTTTCTGCCGGAGGAGGCAAAACTAACCAGAACTACGCCCAGTAGAAAGATTCTGAACGATTTTCAAGGGCAAGCTTCGACGAACAAGGATTTGAAGTAAGTGGTGATGAAAGTTTGTAGGATAGATGGCTCAAGTTTGGCATATGGGTTTGATAAGTAGCGTTAAGTGCGAACATATAGCCTAGCAAAAATGGTTGAATAAATCAACCTTGCAAAAGCATAGCTAATGTGTATTTATTTTTTCCCTGAGAATTCCAAAAATATTGATTTCAAATAAATGTTTTTGGTGATCATTTTTGTCTGTTGAATTTTTTTGGAGTACAGTCTTTGAATAACGAAATCGAAACCACAAACTTTTGAAAGTTTTGATGACTGAACGCTGATTTGTAGAAAGGCCACACGTATTATTACCTTTTGCCTTTCTCTAGAGAAAGGTATTAGAATTGCTGGGAAAACCGAGTTTCGGCTATCTTGAAGAAAAGTGAGTAGATCCTTTTTATAGTTTTTGATCAATTTTCCAGTTCCAATTTCCAATTCTTCCGAAAACGGATTCAAATGACCGGAATAGCCGATGTTGGTTCGTTTGTCAGCAACAAATATGACCTCCAAATTGGAACAGCTTTAAATCTAGCTAAACATAGATTTACTATCTCATGCTCTGTTCCTATTAAACCAATTAAACGAAATCTAACAAACGAAGCGAACCTGTGTTTTTATGTTACTTCTGCATATGTAAGTCAAGCTGAACGGCGTGAATCAGCAGTATAAAACATGTTGTAGGATTATTATTATTATAATTGACATCACTACACCATCGGCACGGTATTACTGCACTACCGGCTGTGAAAATTGCATTTGCATCGCGAAGCGTGAAATTCCGATACGTGTTTATTTTTTCAAAAATTTTTTTAAATTCATTGACATTCTTTTATTCTTTCGGTCGCGCTTATCATAAAGTAACTAAAATTTGTATCGATCGCAACACCGACTTTTACCAATATCCGTCACCATTTCGTCTTCATCTTCTTTTTCTTCTACTTCTGGTTGTCGTCACCTCCATTGAGATGACACCGATTGATAGCACAGCAACTTGAGCTTTATTACCAGTTAATTTTCGTTTGTAGACCAATGGACTTACTTTTCACTGGACTACAAGTGAAAACCTCGCTGCGTGACAACGTCGAATCACCAAAGTACAGAAAAATATCCTTTCTTTCTCGCGAAATACTCAAATTTTCACCCCACTAACACGATACAACGTGTTCACTCATATCACAAATAGAACAAAGCACGTATCGTTCGTTTTGTGTTTTCTTCTTCCACGTTGCACGTACCGGTGTTGTATTGTCATTCTATATGGTGGTTTGAAAGCTTTGACACTCATCGTCCTGCAGTTGCGCAACCGGAAGTCGGATCCAGATCAAATTTCACAGTAACTTTTGAGACAATGTGAGCTTTAATTTGAACTAAGATTTGTGAAAAACGGTTCAAGCATTGTTGAGAAATCGCAGTTATTTCTATTTTTTTTTTGTAGTTTTTCCATCAGGAAGGCGAAGGATTACTTAAAGAAAAAATCGTTCAATTCCAGACCTAGTCAAGAAAGCGAATTATTTCGTCTGGTTCGAGAAATCTTTCGAAAAAGCACGGTGTGGCAGGCGGTCTGTGGTTGTGGCAAAATCAGCAAACCGAATATAGCGACAGAAAGCAGAATATAAAGGGTGATTTTTTAAGAGCTTGAGAACTTTTTTAAACAATAAAACGCATAAAATTTGCAAAATCTCATCGGTTCTTTATTTTAAACGTTAGATTGGTACATGACATTTACTTTTTGAAGATAATTTCATTTAAATGTTGACCGCGGCTGCGTCTTAGGTGGTCCATTCGGAAAATCCGCTTTTTTATCGACAAATTTTGTTCAGCGATGAGGCTCATTTCTGGTTGAATGGCTACGTAAATAAGCAAAATTGCCGCATTTGGAGTGAAGAGCAACCAGAAGCCGTTCAAGAACTGCCCATGCATCCCGAAAAATGCACTGTTTGGTGTGGTTTGTACGCTGGTGGAATCATTGGACCGTATTTTTTCAAAGATGCTGTTGGACGCAACGTTACAGTGAATGGCGATCGCTATCGTTCGATGCTAACAAACTTTTTGTTGCCAAAAATGGAAGAACTGAACTTGGTTGACATGTGGTTTCAACAAGATGGCGCTACATGCCACACAGCTCGCGATTCTATGGCCATTTTGAGGGAAAACTTCGGGGAACAATTCATCTCAAGAAATGGACCGGTAAGTTGGCCACCAAGATCATGCGATTTGACGCCTTTAGACTATTTTTTGTGGGGCTACGTCAAGTCTAAAGTCTACAGAAATAAGCCAGTAACTATTCCAGCTTTGGAAGACAACATTTCCGAAGAAATTCGGGCTATTCCGGCCGAAATGCTCGAAAAAGTTGCCCAAAATTGGACTTTCCGAATGGACCACCTAAGACGCAGCCGCGGTCAACATTTAAATGAAATTATCTTCAAAAAGTAAATGTCATGTACCAATCTAACGTTTAAAATAAAGAACCGATGAGATTTTGCAAATTTTATGCGTTTTATTGTTTAAAAAAGTTCTCAAGCTCTTAAAAAATCACCCTTTAGTAAAAAAAACCTTTTTGATTCCACCTAGTGGTGTAATGACGCCTTTCTCTTATTAACATCACTGGAAGATTCTGTCAAGATTTTTTCTTTCAAACATGAATAAAATCAAACTTTCTTTGGGTAAAAACTAATACGTAAACAGTTATGACAAGTTAATATAGATATAAATCTGGCAACGCTTCGCGATGCGATACCGGTTTTGAATCATTTTGCATGACAGTTTGAAAGTTTCAATACTCATCGCACTAAAATTTCGAAACCGGAAGTCGGATCTGGATGAAACTGCACAGTGTATTTTAAGACACTGAGAGCTTTAATTTGAATCATGAATTGTGAAAATCGGTTTAACCGTTGCTGAGAAATCGAAGTGAGTTCCGTTTTTGGAGCTTCGGATCTGAATAAACAGACATTTTGTGATCTCGACGAACTGAGTCGAATGGTATATGACACTCGTTCAAAAGTCGATTTTCACAGTGATTGTAAAGCCTTTCTATACGAGAAAGGCAAAAAAATGCACATTCAAGCACCTGCTGCCAGTTTAGGGAAAATCATGATCAGAAACAATTCATTTCATAATCACTCGTGACAAAATCAGTTCAGGAGATTCTCTTGAAAAACTCAGTGACTGAAAAAATCACTTCCGAGATTTTCATTCATGAAACTAGTTTCCACAAATCTCAGAACATCGAAGTTCACTAGTGATTTTTTTTGTCAGCGATACTTAATGACAAATTAAAATATCGCCGGAAAGATGATCGATAGAGAGAAGAGTCTTCGATGAATTTTCACTACGCTTCAGCTCGATACTGAAGTGATTCGTGCATGAAATTATTGTTATATTTTCATCAATGAAAAAATCTCTCCTGAATAAATTTGCAATTGAATCGCAACTGATAAATATTGACTGCGATATTCTCGATGCACGTAGGGTGGTCAATATTAATAACACTTTTTTTTACACATTCCAAATAGAGATTAGAGTGACGAAAGGCTGTTTTAATTTCAGCTGGTTGATTACACTCCACAGTTTAGATCAAACCCTACATAGCGCTGTTTAGCATGAATTTGATTCATTGAAGTAACAGGAGCGCAGTATTTTCCATGTCTCCAACACACAGCAGGCGCAGCGTTTGAATGGGCGTCGTGATAACCTGCGCTCCCGTTACTTCTGCTGAATAAATTTCGAATACCATCGAAATTTATTGCTGAATAAATTTTGAATACTTATCAACCAATCTACGCGCACTGGACATTCTCAGATAAATTCAGTTTTTGTTCATTCGGCGAACTTTTTCATTATGTATTCTGCAAAAGATTCAGATATAACGGCTGTGGAAATTCATTTCCAAAAATCGTGAATCATATCAGATAAATTCAATGTGCGAACTGTTTTTTTTTTAAATATCATCGAAGAGAATGTTTTTCACCAATGATTTTTTTTGTCATGTGAGATCAGTTTCAGTGAGAATCGCTTAGGCAAAAAATCTGCAGTGAACTTTTTCGTAGTTAGTTTTTTGATCGATGATTTTTTTATCCGAAAATTACTTGTGAAAAATTTCAGTCGCGATTTTCGAAATTTTGATTTTTTCCAAACACTGCCTGCCGCTCTTTGTCCGGTCCCATGAAGTTGCTCCTCTATTTTGGTCGAATTTGGCCACTGAAGGTTGGAGAGAATATTTAGGAATCAGATTTGACAACCGAGCGGAAAATGGTGTTTTTACTTCTAATTAAACCACCGTTTTGTGAGCATTTATTTTTAGGTTTTCTGGAAATATCGATAAATCTGAGGTATCCCTTTTCAAAGTCTGTCATGACCTCAAATGTCTTTCCGGAACGAATGCTTGTAACTCGATTCGAAATTATTCATATAATCAGTTATATAAAATTATTCATATAGATCATATATTCAGCAATATCAATAAATCAGAGGAGAAACGACCTCAAACATTGATTTCCAGCATTTATTACATGGAATGAGAAGTCCCGGGCCTAACGGAGAAAAAGGCACGATTTTTTGCCGTGAAAACTTTTCTATTCTTCAGTATAATGCCCATTTAGAGCGATCCACTTGACCCATCGGTGGTCCTCCAATATTTTGATGCCCTTGAAAAAAAAATTGTCAAGGCCTTCAAAATAGGCTGCCGTTTCTGCAATGACCTCAGCATTCGACGAAATTTTTTTTCCCTGGAGAAACATTTTTCAGATTTGGGAATAGATAATAGTCGCTGGGGCCAGATCTAGAAAATACGGGGGATGGTGCGTCTTTTTCCATAGCTTGATGAAAACTAGAACTCGTCTGAAACGATCAGCTGTTATTCAAACACTAGTAGAAAGAATGCCATGAAATTTGGTCTTTTCTGTGAGAGATCCGGGATTTTCCATTCCATGTAGTACTTGTTGAAAGGTACTTTCGAATGATCAAAGTAAATAACAGTTACTGATTATTGATGGCTTTCTAGCAGAGCTCTATTCAACATCAATTTGAATATTTGTCTATGTCATACATATTGAAATAGTCCATTCATGCGAAATTTCTTACCGGCGAGCATTTTTCTCAGATCTGCGAACAGCTAGTAGTCGCTGGGAGTCAAATCTGGCGAATACGGTGGATGTAATTTTGCATCGTTTTGATTAACTTGTGACATGATGCGTTGTCTTGATGTAACAACATTTTTTTGTCATATTCAGTCGTTTCTTTGCAATTTCAGCCTTCAAACGCTTCAATAACGCTATATAATGTTCACTGTTAATTGTATTTCTTTTCTTAAGATAGTCGATAAATATTACACCAGGCACATTTCAAATACCTTTCCAGCCGATTGTTGTGCTTTCGGGCGCTATGGACGAGGTTCACCTGTTTGCTGTCAACTCAGTTGACGATCGTTTTGATTCCGGAGTGAAGTGATGAATCCATGTTTCATCCGTTGTCACATATCGACGCGAAAATTCCGGTTTGTTACGTTTAAACATGGCCAAACACTGCTCAGAATCATCAAAACGTTCTCATTTTTGGTCAACAGTAACGTCAAACGCGGTACCCACTTTGAACAGAGCTTTTTCACAGTCAAATGCTCATGCAATATAAAGCCAGCACGTTCGTTTGATAATTTTACGATGTCAACTAACTCACGCAACTTCACTTTTCGAGCATTTGCTGGTATTACCGCCTCATTTCTACCTTCTCTGCGTTCTGCATTATCAGAGTCTCTATGACCACGTTTGAAGTCAGCAAACCAGCGTTTTATTGATTTTTTTTCTCTGATGGATCGGAGTCTCCATAACACTTTTCAAGCCATTGCTTCGCTTGAACGGTATTTTTTCCATCAAGAAGCAGAGTAAAATTGAAACACGAAATTGATTTTGATGTTTTGATCTGGAAATAACAAAAGGGGCATCACTTTTAGCACAATAATTTAAAAACTATTGAATAGAATATCATGAAATTTTGACAGCTGTCTTCCAAAGGCTAGTATTAACTGAAAAAAAAGGTGACTACAATAAGACTAGTGTCATCTATGTGTTAGGCCCGGGACTTTTCAGTCCATGTTTTACTTAAGACATAAAATAGAACATAAATTTACTTCGCAATGTTTTTACGCTTCTAAAACCGCCATCGTATTATCAATCCTATACTCGTGTTCAGTATGGAGTTCATTCTTATACTTCAGTTCGGTACGAAGCTCTACCAATATCTTGTATCTGATATTGTACACAACCAGTCACGTACCCAGAGGGGGGGCCCGAGGGGCCCTGGCCCCTCCCGAAATCAAGAACATATAATTATTTAGAATGTCTCAGACATGTGTTACAGAAATAACAAGACAGTAAACGTAATGAAATGTAATACAATAGCAGTTCCAGTGGAAAAGTGTATGTTAAAAACAGCTGTGAAAGGCACACCGAGAATTAGGTACATAAGCAATCTTCAGTAACATTATTTTTAATCTTTGGGCCCCTCCCGAAATGAAATCCTGGGTACGGGCCTGTACACAACAAAAAAAACAGTTTTGTAGCCTTGCATGCTAGAGCGATTTTTTTTGCAGCATAAGTTGTGTACCATTCGTAAGTTTAATTCTGTACACTGTAAAATGAAACCACGAATTTGTTCTGTTGTAATATTATAATCATCAAATCCATTCCGAAAATACCCATAGGGTTTTACTACTATATGGAATGAAAAGTCCAGAGCCGTAAATAGTTTTGTACTGTGTATATTTTTGTTGAGAAGCCCAATACCAAATTTCATGGTTCAACTTAACCAATTATGTATGAATAACAGCTGATCGTGTCAGACGAGTTCTAGTTTTCATCAAACTATGGAAAAAGACGAGTTTCGTGTCCTGATAAAACAGCAACGGTGAAATTGAATGATTTGCGGTACGGATTGGTTCACCATCCCCCGCATTCTCCAGATCTGGCCCCCAGTGACTATTATTTTTTTCGTCGAATGCTGAGATTATATTAGAAAGTATGATAGTTTTTTTTACGCAAAACATTCATTCCAATCAACTGAATCTCAACTTTCGGATAGAATCTAGTCAGACGACTGACGACAACTGAAACCCGGAAAAGTAACAAACTTGTTCAATTTTCACCACCGGCAAAGCACTGCACACCCACAGTTCGCTCTCCGGCCACCCGGGGAAATGAGCCAACGAGACGAAACGGGAAAAATTGATGGTTTCTTTTTCCACAAAGTGATATCCTTTTTTTTCTGTGCGCTCAGCTCAGCACTTGCTTGGATCCTAGATTCTGTTTTCGGATTTTTTTTTGTGCCATTTCAGTAGAACGATAGGAAAAGGTAGAAAATGTTCCGATTAGGATTCAACCAAGAGCAGCAGCAAGCAATCCCACAGACCCAATCCGGATGGGCGAGATAGAGAAAAAGGTCAATTTTGCCTTCCGACCGATATCCCGATAGGCCCGCAGTGTAGTGGCAGTGGCGGTAGCAGAATTTCAGCAAGGCTCAGGGATAAAATCAATAAACACATAAAGCGGGCAACAATAGATCTCGTCTTTCCGGCTTTGCCTACCGGCTTGGACCGACCGACTGTTGGGTGGGGATTTTTTTTTTCCTGGTGGAAAAGACAGAACGAAAGAAAAGCGCAAATCTGACTGAAACCCACTGAGTGGAGATATTTTTTTTTCGCCCAGTAGAGGAGACCTGCCGGTTGAGATATTTTCCCATTTGCCTTCTTATGTATTGCTGATTTTTTTTCTGCAAGATCCTTACTTTTCTTCTTCTTCTTCGGATCACGCTCACTGTTGCTGATATATGAATGTGAAAGCGGCAGCGGAAACTTTTCCCATTTTATTTGTCCCATTCCAACGCGCATCGGGGCGGAGAACCCCATCCAGTTCGGTCGGTTCGGCTCATTGTTCGACACACACGTTTATGGTTTGATTATATCACCATTCGTCCTCCGGGTGTGGTACTCGAAAGGGGGAAGGATAAATCCCAGCAGCCGAACGAGAGCAAGTCAGATTCTAGCATATCATCTTTCATCACCCGCCCCCACATCCTCCACCCACTGCTGCTGGTCGGTTGGAGTCTGTAGGAAGCAAAGGCAGAAGGCGGCAGTTTCCTCATGTTAATGTCATCGAAGAGGGTTCCTGCCTACGGAGTAGGGGAAGATAAATTTCTGCTCTCCATTATTATGATTATTTAATGTGCTACACTGAAAAATTTAACACGGAAATATTTATCTATCCGAATCTCCTGTTCACTTTTATGTCACGTCAAACTAATCGGTCGTGTATCGGGGTTGTGACCGACCCCGTACGAAGGAATTGGGACGGAAAACAGGAGAAGACCACCCGAGCAACATGTTCTGCCAAGTGACACCAAAACGACCAAACGACCGACCGACCGAAGACCGAGACCCGAGACAAGCGATACAAAATAGTCCCGACTACTACTCCTCGGCACTAGGGGTTTGGGTTTGGGTTGGGGGCCATAAGGCATAAGCAATACATAACAACACTTACTGCCGTTCTCTCTGTGGGGGCACCAAAGGGGAAGGGGGGGATCTGAACGACGTGCTGCAAAGGAAGGATAATAAATTTTCCCTCACTTCCTGTTGTATTATTCAAAATGTTTCAGTTTCTGTTCTCGTTTTCCGCATCTTTAGTCCACTGGTGAACGAAGAGAGAGAGAGAGCGTAACCGTAAACCAACACGAACAAGATTTTTTTTCCCAAGATTTCCCAAAACAAAAAAATAAATAAAATAAGGGACTCAAATTTGCACGTCCAAGTGCATTAGACTTATCTCTTTGCTCGACTTCAATTCGACTAGATTGCACCTGGAAAGTATTTCCTGATTTACACGGTAGCGATCATTTACCAATCATCATCTCAATTAGCAGTAACAAAGGCATTGCTAATTCAGTTAATATTCCATATGATTTGACAAAAAATATTGATTGGATTAAATACCAAAGTAATATTTCAAGTGCCTTAACTTCAATGGAAGAGCTCCCCCCACTTGAAGAATATGACTTCCTCGTTTGTTCGATTCTGGAGGCCGCAGAACAAGCCCAAACCAAACGATTTCTTGGTCCATCGTCTAAAAGAAGGCCTCCAAACCCTTGGTGGGACAAAGAGTGCTCAGATGCTAAGCACGCGAAACAAAATGCCTTCAAGACGTTTTTAAAACGAGGAGGAGGAACTCCTCAGAATTTTGAAAAATTCTTGACTTTAGAAACCAAGTACAAGAGCATACTTCGGGCCAAGAAATGTAGCTATTGGAGACATTTTGTCGAAGGTTTGTCAAGAGAAACCTCAATGAGCACTCTTTGGAATACGGCCAGACGAATGAGGAATCGTAACGTAGGAAATGAGAGTGAGGAATACTCGAACCGATGGATATTTGATTTTGCGAGGAAAGTTTGTCCAGATTCTGTTCCTACGCGTAGCATTATTAGGGAATCTTTTCCAAATAATGATTCCATTGATAGCCCCTTTTCAATGATGGAATTTTCCATAGCACTCATGTCTTGTAACAATAACGCTCCTGGGTTGGACAGAATTAAATTCAACTTGGTGAAGAATCTGCCCGACCTCGCAAAAAGACGTTTGTTGGAATTGTTCAACAAGCTTCTTGAGCAAAATATTGTTCCACCTGACTGGAGGCAAGTGAAAGTTATCGCCATTCAAAAGCCGGGGAAACCAGCTTCCAACCACAACTCATATAGACCCATCGCGATGTTGTCCTGCATCAGAAAATTGTTCGAAAAAATTATTCTACGACGTCTCGACACTTGGGTCGAGACGAACGGTTTGTTGTCCGATACTCAGTTTGGCTTCCGTAGAAATAAAGGGACGAATGATTGCCTTGCATTACTTTCGTCTGACATCCAAATTGCCTTCGCTCAAAAGCAACAAATGGCATCTGTATTTTTAGACATTAAAGGAGCATTTGATTCAGTTTCCATTGATGTTCTGTCAGACAAGCTTCACCAACATGGACTCCCAGCGGTTATAAATAATTATTTGCACAACCTTTTGTCAGAGAAACGCATGCATTTTTCACATGGCGATTTGGTAACATTCAGAATTAGCTACATGGGTCTACCGCAAGGCTCTTGCCTCAGTCCGCTCCTCTATAATTTTTACGTGAATGACATTGACAGCTGTCTAGTATCCCCATGTACACTAAGACAATTGGCAGATGATGGCGTAGTTTCAGTTACTGGACCCAAAGCTATTGATCTGCAAAAACCATTGCAAGATACCTTAGATAACTTGTCCGTTTGGGCTGTCCATCTGGGTATCGAATTCTCTGCGGAGAAAACAGAGCTGGTCGTCTTTTCAAGAAAGCATGATCCCGCGCAGCTTCAGCTTCATATGATGGGAAGAATGATCCAACAGGTTTTGACTTTCAAATACCTCGGGGTGTGGTTTGATTCCAAATGCACGTGGGGAGGACACATTAGGTTTCTGATAACAAAATGCCAACAAAGAGTAAATTTTCTTCGAACAATAACCGGATCTTGGTGGGGTGCTCATCCGGAAGATCTAATAAAATTGTATCAGACAACGATACTTTCAGTGATGGAATATGGATGCGTTTGCTTTCGTTCCGCTGCAAACTCTCATATTATCAAATTAGAGCGAATTCAATATCGTTGTTTGCGAATTGCTTTAGGGTGCATGCATTCGACACATACAATGAGTCTTGAAGTTCTGGCGGGAGTTCTTCCATTGAAGGATCGTTTTTGGGAGCTCTCGTCGCGACTGCTAATAAGATGCGAGGTACTGAATCCCCTAGTTATTAATAACTTCGAAAGGCTAGTTGAGCTTCAATCTCAAACAAGATTCATGACTGTATATTTTAACCATATGTCACAGGAAATCAACCCTTCAAGATATATTCCTATCCGTGTCAGCCTCCTAAATGTCCCTGACTCAACTTTATTTTTCGACACATCCATGCAGCGCGAAGTGCGTGGAACTCCGGAACACCTACGCTCGTTGGAAATCCCAAAAATATTTATAAGTAAGTTCAGGCATATTGACTCTGAGAAAATGTTTTACACGGACGGATCGCGAATTGAAGAAGCGACAGGGTTTGGTATGTTCAACAATAATGTTTCGGTCTCCTTTAGTCTTCAAGAACCTGCATCTGTTTATATAGCAGAGTTAGCAGCAGTTCATTATAGTTTGAGTGTAATCGTCACATTATCTCCAAACCATTATTTTCTTTTCACAGATAGTCTGAGTGCAATTGAAGCCATTCGCTCAAAGGCTGCTGGCAAAAATGAACCTTTTTTCTTGGGCAAAATAAAACAGTGCCTGAACGTCATATTGAATAATAATTATCAAATCACAATAGTTTGGGTCCCGGCTCATTGCTCCATTCCAGGCAATGAAAGAGCCGATATTTTAGCCAAACGTGGTGCTATTGAGGGTGAAATTTATGAGAGACCAATTGCTTTCAATGAATTCTATAGCGCGTCTCGCCAAAGAACACTTGCCAGCTGGCAAGCTTCTTGGGATAAAGATGATCTGGGTCGGTGGATGCACTCAATTATTCCTAAAATATCGACAAAGGCATGGTTCAGGGGATTGGATGTGAGTAGAGATTTCATTCGTGTGATGTCCAGACTCATGTCCAATCACTACACGTTAGATGCACATCTCCTTCGAATTGGACTTTCCGAGACTAATCATTGTGCTTGTGGCGAAGGTTACCGCGATATTGACCATGTTGTTTGGACATGCGTGGAGTATCGTGATGTCAGATCTCAACTAATAAATTCCTTGCGTACCCAAGGGAGACTATCCAATGTCCCAGTTCGCGACATTCTTGCTTGTCGTGACGTTCCTTACATGAAACTTCTTTATTATTTCATTAAGTCCATTGGAGTTCCAATTTAAATTTTATTTTATGTTAGATTGTTTTCTCTTCCATGAGTTCAACCAATAGCCAGCTATCTTATATTAAATAAAAGTGATGAACTGATACAAACAAACTTGAAATAGTTATAAGATCATGTTCAAAATAAATGTATTTCATTTAATGTAATTTATAATAGCAACTCGCTTGATAAAAACAGTGTTTAGATTAACTAATGAATACCAACATACTAATAGGATATTCGAAATGTATTAGGTTTAAAGTACTATGTATTGTAGATGCCACGGCGAAGAAAAACTTATGTATATTGCCTATGAAATAAACGTATTTATGAAAAAAAAAAGGGACTCAAATTAAGTATCCTTTCGTTTGACATGTCATTCCAACAAAAAAAAAAACGAAACTGAACCCTTACGATTAATTTCCCCTCTCTCTCTCCGGGAAAACAACTCCCGACAACACTTGGCACCTTTGCCACCACTTAGTGGCCTTCCGTCCTTCGAACCTGCCGCATTTCAAACAACCCATCGGAACTCCCAACCACCCGTACAATAAACTATGGCGATGCACATTTCTAGTACATAATGCCGTTTTTTTTTTCCAGGCAGGCTCTCCATTCTTCGTTACCCACTTTACATATTTACCGAAACGATAACTGAGTCCGCATCTGACCTTTTTTTTTCTTGCTTTCTTTCTTCTGCTTCCACCGCTTTCACAACTCCCAACCTGTCGGTCGGTCGGTCGGTCGGTTTAATTCTTCCTCAATTCTCCAAGGAAAACTTTTCCATCCTTGCCTTGTTCGGATCGAATTTGCCTGTGGTAGCAAGCGGCTGTTGCTACTTTTTTTTCTTTACATCAAAAAGTTCCAGTTCCAGTTTCAAGGGGTTCCATGATTGACAGGACAATTTCAAGCTTCCTAAACCCCTTTCGTCCTTTCCAGCACCATTCGGTAACCCCTCGAACCATTGAAACTATTATTTCCGCCACTAGCATGATCCTGAATGTCGTCGTCTTTCCTTCCTTCCTTCCGTTCCTATGCCGAGGTACTACACGGATGCTCACACCAGCAATCAGTTCTTCTTCCGAGCAATTTTTATTTAAACTTACAGCTTCTTAACCTTTTACCGACCTGCTCGGGTGCTACTAGCTCGGTTTTGGGTTTTGGGTTGGGTGGCGGGCAGCAGCCCATTTGAATTCATCCCACCACGCACAGCCCAGGGACGAGTCGAGTCGAGTCGAGTCTGCCTCATGAATATGTATGCATGGGAAAACGTATTTATATCACATATTTTCACATTTTCTTATCCGCGTGTTAACCGGATCCGGTTGTGGTTTCCAGCTACGGAATGGGAATTGGGATTTTTTTTTCTTGCGTTTCGCTTCTTTGGCTCTTGGCCGAAGAACGAAAAAATGATTTTCTTAAAAAGAAACATCCTTCCATTTCAATAATTTTAGTTTTAAATTCAGTATAATTACAAACGTGTGTCAATTCCATTAGAATTTGTTTTTGTGTGTAATCGACCATGCGCCTCCTTGGTAAGAACTAAAGGACCATTCATAAACCAATGCTCATTACAATAGATTTTACCACCTCGACGGCCAATTTGCCCCGAAATGCATTTGGCCCGAAGGCCATTTTTGGCCTCGAAAGACAGGTTTGCTTTAAATGCCAATTTTGCCTCGAAAGACATTTAGCCACGAAGGCCACTTTTGCCTCGATGACTATTCTGCCTTGAGGTCCACATTGTCTCAAAAAGCGTTTGTGTCTCTGTGTTTTGCCTCCTTGGCCATTTTGCCTCAACGACCATTTTGCTTCAAAGGCCGGTTTTGCTTCAATGGTCAATTTTGCCTCGATAGTCATTCTGCCCCGAGGTCTATTTTTGGCCACAAAGGCCAATTGTTGGCCTCAAAAAGTCAGTATTGCCTCGAAGGCCAATTTTGCCTCGAAAGGCAATTTACCTCGAAGGCCAGTTTAACCTCGAAGTCCATTTTTCATCGAACGCCAGTTGTGCCTCCATTGCCATTTTACCACGAAACCCCCTTCACCCCGAAGCCTAGTTTTGCCTCGAAAGGCATTTGGTCACGAAGGCCATTTTTACCTCGAAGACCGGTTTTGCTTCAAGAATCGTTTGACCACGAAGGCCATTTTTACCTCGATAACCAGTTTTTCCTCAATGCCCATTTTGCCTTGAGGGTTCAATGGCCATTTTGACTCGAAGACTTGTTCTGCTTCAATAGCCATTTTGCCTGAAAGGTCAGTTTTGCTGCAAAGGTCACTATTGCCTCGATGGTCATTTTGGCTCGAGGTCCATTTTGCCTAGAAAGGCGTTTGGCCAATTTTGTCTCGAAAGGCATTTGGCCATAACGGCCTTTTTGCCTCGATGGCCATTTTACCTCAAAAACCAGTTTTGCTTAGAAAGACGTTTGATCACGGAAACCAGATTAATCAGTTTTACACGAAGGTCAGTTTTGCCTCGAAGCAATTTTGTCTCGAAAAGCATTCCCATTGTCGCCTTAAAGGTCAGTTTTGCCTCTTAGACCAGTTCTGCCTCAAAGACTAGTTTTGTAATTAGAACCATTTTGCCAGAGAGCATTTTGCCTCGAAGCTTAGTTTTGCCTCCAAAACCAATTTAATCTCGAAGTTTATTTTCAGTCAGTTTTACGGAAGTCCAATTTTAGGCCTCGAAGGTTAGTTTTACCTCGAAAGCCAGTTTTGCTAAAAAAGCCAGTTTAACTACAAAGAATTATTTTGCATCGAAAGGCATTTGGCCATGAGGGCTATTTTTATCTCGATGGCCATTTTGTTCCGAAACCCATTTTGCCTCCAAAGCCAGTTTCGCTTCGAAGGCCAGTATTCCTCGAAGGGCATTCTACCAGAAGGTCCATTTTACCTTGAAAGGAGTTTGGCCGCGAAGGCGAAGCTTTGCCTCAATGGCCATTTTTCACCGAGGCTCATTTTGCCTCGTTGGCCAATTTTGCCTCGAAAGACGTTTGACGACGATGATCAGTTTTGCTTCCAAGACAAGTTTAATCTCGAAGTCCATTTCCTTCGAAAATCAGTTTTATCGAAGTTCAGTTTTGTTTCGAAGGACAGTTTTGCGTCGAAAGCCAGTTTTGTCTCAAATGCCATTTTTGCCTCGATGGTCATTTTACCACAAAGACCAGTTTTGCCTAGAAAGAAGTTTGACCATGGATTCCAGTTTTACACGAAGGTCAGTTTTGCTTCGAAGGGTAATTCTGTCTCGATGGCCATTTTGCCTCGAAGCAATTTTGTCTCGAAAAACCACTTTGTCTCGAAAAGCGTTACCAGCTTCGACTTGGAGGTCAATTTTCCATCAATGGCCACCTTATTCCGTAAGGCCGTTTGGCCCCGAATGCTATTTTTACCCGAAGACCAGTTTTGCCTCGAATGTCATTTCTACCTCAAAGCCTAGTTTTGTATCGAAAGCTTTTTTGCCAAAGAGGATTTTGCTTCAAAGCCCAGTTTTGTCTCGAACACCATTTTACCCCGAAAGTCAATTTTCTTCGAAAACCAGGTTGGCCTCGAAGTTTACTTTACCTAGAAAGGCATTTGGTCACGGAGGCCATTTTTAACCACGAAGGTTAGTTTTGTCTCGAAGGTCAGCTTTGTTTCGAAAGTCAGTTTTGCCCAACAGGCAAATTTTGCTTCGAAAGCCGTTTGACCACGGAGGACAGATTGGCCTTGAAGGCAAGGTTTGCCTCGTAGCTACTTTGACCTCGAAAGGCATTTTGCCCAGAATTTGCTATTTTTGCCTCGAATGCCAGCCTCGCCTTCAAGGTCAGTTTTGCCTCCATGGCCAGTTGTTCCTCAAAGGCCAGTTTTCATTGATGGCCACTTTACCCCGAAGGCCATTTGGCCCCGAAGACCATTTTTCCCTGAAGGCCATTTTTGCCTCGATGGCCATTCTGCCTCTATGGACGTTTTGCCCCGAAGTCCGTTTTGCCTCGAAAGCCCGTCTGCCTTGAAAGGCATTTGACCACGAGGGCCATTTTACTTCGAAGGACTCGTTGTCCATTTTGCCTCCAAGCTAATTTTTGCCTCGTAAGGCATTTGGCCACGAAAGCCAGTTTTGCCTCGATGGTCATTCTGCCTCGAGAACCATTTTGTCTAGAGCAGTTTTTTCGAGTAGTTTTTGAAGATTTTTTGTCGTACAATTTTTTCGACCACTTTTTCGACCAATTGCTTCAAACAATTATTGAATCAGTTTATTTTGAACAGTTTTCATCAAATAATGTTTGAGCAGTTTTTTATTGTAGTAACCGTTTTCGAGCAGTTTTTCTATCAATTTTTATATCAATGTTTATATCAATTTATCGAGCAATTTTGTTTATCGTCAATATTATAGACGAGTAGTTTTTTTATCAATCTTGCGCAGTTTGTGGAGTATTTTTTTCGACCAGCTTCTCGAACAGTTTGTGCATATTTATTATCAATAGTTTTCATTAAAAAAATCGAGCAGTTTCTTTGAAGTTTGAAGAAGTTTTTCATGTATTTTGTCGATATGTCTTCAATGAACATTTCATCAATATTTTATATCCTTATTAATATCAATTTATCGAACAATTTTATATCTCTTGACGAGTGGCTTTCCTAGCAATTTTTTTAACAATCTTTGAAGTAGTTTTATCGCGCCGTGTTTTAAAGCAGTTTCTTCGAGCAGTTTTTGAAGCAGTTTTTAGAGCAGTTTTTCGATCAATTTTTATATCTGTTTATATCAATTTGTCTAGCAATTCTTCATTTCGTTAATACTGTAGTTTTATTTAGCAGTTTTCTAGCAATCTTGCAAGCAGTTTTTCTAGTAGTTTTCGAAGAATTTTTTCGTGCAGCTTTTTCGACCAGCTTTTCGAACAATTTCATGAAGCAGTTATTCGAACCAGTGTTGGTGATTGCCGAAAATTTCACAGAAGCTGCTATATTGCTATCTATATTGTATACAACATTTTCAATTCGGTAGAAGATGCTACAAGAACTCGAATCTCTCAATGCATGAACCGCGAGAGAATTTTTCTACATTCCTAAGAAGATCCCCACAGCGGCGTGCCAACCTTTGATTCTCAGAAATGTCATCGAGAGAAATTCGCTCTCGCACTGGTGTCGATTCTATGTTAAATGAGCCATGCGGGGTTTTTATTGTTGCGATGATTTCCAACTCTCTTTGAAGGCACTGATTCAATCGTTGAAGAGTTGCCAGCGAACGTTCTTTGATACGATAAAAGCCATCCTTGATTCGAACAGCTTTTTTTCACGAGTTGTCTTGGAATTTTTTTTTCAAGTAGTTATTTTTGGTTTCTTAGGATTTTTCATGCAGTTTTTCGATCAGTTTTCAATAAGCTTTTTGTGACATTTTTATATCAGCCTTTTGTAGCACTGTTGATGGGGTATGTACTGCTTCTCGGACAGTTTTTTCAAGCAGTTATTGAAGCGGTTTATTATCAATAGTTTAAATTTAAAAAATCAAGCAGTTTGTTTAGGTCTCTGTTTCTGAGATTTTTTCAATCAGCTTGTTGATCAATTTTCATATCATTGTTTATATTCAATTTACGGAACAATTCTTCATTTCTTCAATATTATACACGAGTAGTTTTTTAGCAATCTTGCAAGCAGTTTTTTTGAGCAGTGTTTAAAAGAAGTATTTTTCGAGCAGATTTCAAAGCAGTTTTCCGAGCAACTTTTCCCACCAGCTTTTCGAACAGTTTCATCAAGTTATTGAAGTTGCTCATTTTCAACAGTTTTCTCTAAAAAAATTTTGAGCAGTTTGTTAGGTTTCCAAGAAACTTTTCGATCAGTTTTTCGATCTATTTTATATCATTGTTTATATCAATGTATCGAGTAATTTAATATCTCGTTAGCATTGTTGACGAGTAGTTTTTTAAGCAGCTTTTTTCAGAAATCTTGCGAGCAGATTTTGAAGCATTTTTTCGAGCAGTTTCTTCGATCAGTTTTTCGAACAGTTTCTTGAAACAATCATTCAAGTAACTTATTCTTCAAAATATTTTTCAAGCAGCTTTTTTTTTGGTTTCCTAGGATCCTTCATCAAGCAGTTTTTCGATCAGTTTTTATATCATTGTTTATCAATTTATCAAGAAATTATTCATCTCGTCAATTTTACAGGCGAGTAGTTTTTCGAGCAGTTTTTTAACAATCTTTCGCCCAGTTTTTACTGCTCGAAAAAATTGCTTGCAAACGATTGCAGAAAAGTTACTCAAAAAGATTTTTTAGGGTAGTTGTTCAATCAGTTTTTGAAGCATTCTTTCGACAAGTTTTTCGAACAGTTTCATCGAGCAGTTCATTTTCAACAGGTTTCTTGAGAAGTTTTTTTAGGTTTCTTATGATCCTTTTTCGAGAAGCTTTTCGATCAGTTTTCAATCAGCTTTTCGTTCAATTTATATATCAGTCTTTTTCAGCTCTGTTGATTATTTTGGAGCAGTTTATTGCTGTTTTTCATTGAAAAACACTGTTGGCATAGATTGCTCTGGTTTTGCACATTCGAGCAGAAATGGCAATGAAACACCGTCACCATCGTGTTGTCAACAATCTGGCGAGCAGTTTTTTCGAGCAGATTTGAAGCAATTTTTCGGGCAACTTTTCGAACACTTTTATCAGGCAGTTATTCGAGTAGTTTATTTTCAACATTATATTCAACAAAAAATTGGTTTGAGCAATTCGTTTTAGGTTTCCTAGGAACCGTTTCCAATCAGTTTGTCGATCATTTTTCATATCTTTGTTAGTATCAATTTATCGAGCAATTCTTCATCTTGTCAATATTGTAGACGAGCAGTTTTTGAGCAGTTTTTTAACAATCTTGCGAGCAGTTTCTTCAAACCGTTTTTAAGCAGCTCATTTTCAACCATTGTCTTCAAAATATTTTTCGAACACCTTTATTTTGGATTTCTAGTACACTTTTTCGAGTAGATTTTTCATGCAGTTTTCCGATCAATTTTTGTATCATTGTTTGTAACAAATTTTCGAGCAATTTTATGTCTGGTCAACAGTGTTGACGAGTGGTTTTCTTGACCCCTTTTTCGAGCAACCTTTCGAACAGTTTCATCAGGCAGTTATTCAAATAGTTTATTTTCAACATCATCTTCAAAAAAAAATTTGTTTGAACAGATATTTTAGGTTTCCTAGGAATCGTTTTCGGGCAGTTTTTCTATCAATTTTTATTTCATTGTTTATAGCAATTTACGGAGCAATTCATTATCTTGTCAATATTTTAGACGAGTGGTTTTTGAGCAGTTTTTCAGTAATTTTTCGAGCAATGTTTTAGTCATTTTCCAGCAGTTTTCAATCATTTTTTCTTGCAAATTTTTATAGCAGTTTCTTAGCACTGTTGACCAGCAGTTTTTCCGATCATTGTTGACGAGCAGTCCCATTTGGTGCATTTTTGCATGTACGGTTTTCAAGGCAACTTTTTTATGCGCATTTTCAATGTTATATTATGCGAAGTTTTCAAAGTTTTCTTGTTTCGTCTTATACATGCAACGAACGCCGAGGTCTAGTGTAATCCTGAAAAATAATCGTTTAGGTCTACTCTCTGTGACTTTTTTTTTATTGAAACACCAGCTCTCGGTTTTTTTAATGCAAATTTTCAATGTTATACGAATTCTTTTATGCGTTTCTATTTCCTCGCCTAAAAAAACTTGAGTGTACTTTGTAGTTTCTCCTGTCAATTCAACTCTTATAATATCCAGTTTGGAACAGATTATGGACAACTTACCTCGATTTTCCTTTATAGTGATGCTGAAACGATGTTGATGGATATCCTACTGGTGGCGCCATCTTTTGCGAAGCACAGGAAGTTAAGTTTCACTGCCATGCCGTGATTCGTAAACCATCAAATTCACGTAGAAACTTTGAACTTAGAACTTCGTGGGCACAGATTTGACCTTTTCGGGGTTGATTATTCCGGCCGAAAAGTTGCCGATCTTCCGCCAACCAAATATCAGGACCTTGTTATTTTCTCTGAAATGGATAAACACTTTCGCAGGCTAAAGCTTACCCGGACTGCCGCTGTGGTAGTCGTTTTGGCACTCGTTACGTTAGCTAGCTGCTTGCTGTGCCATTTCGAGACCAACCAAACCAAAGGCAGTGGCGCAACTTGTTGGGGAGTTTTAGGTCCTACCACCTACGTACCGTGTACTGCCGTCCGTCGTAGCAACAGCAGCAAACAAGGATCACACAAATTTCAAATATAAAACCATGTTTATATAGGGAGCTTTACATAGCAAAAACCAGGCGAACTTTTGCCGCCCCTTTTCGCTAGCCTATGTACGCATGAGAAAGCTGCTGTGCACTCTGGAGTCAGAGTACCACCCCCCCCTACATACTTCCACAAACGCCACAAAGCATTCTGCTGCCGGTCCAATCCTAAGCGGATTCTGGCATCGGATGAGGCAAGTTGAATAGCGACGAACGAGGCTACCAGTCAAAGCTAGTTTGAACTCGCATCTTCCTCTTGGTTAACTTTCAACTTTCTCGAGAGTCTCGACCTGGTTAGTGTGTTTCGAGGGCGGTGGCGGTGGTGGCAAAGAACAAGCATGATATTTTACACTAGGGTGGATCCAAGTCTTCGATCCATCGATCCAAAAACGGGTCCAAGAAAACCACCCTAACCTGTTTTACGCTTGTAAACCACACCGGGAATTGGTGCTGAAGGATTTTCCGAACATCGTTCCCATCCTTCGTTCGTTCATTCGGAGAATCGGGATTAAAAGAGGTTCCGACATTTCTAGCATTCGATAAAGTTGATGAAGATGAAACTTCTTCTTCTTGTGCTTCTTCGCAAGTCCGTCCCGCAAGCTTTTCCGTTTCCTCGACTCTCAGGTAAATATGATATAGCCAAGACAGAAAGGCTAGATGTTCTTGCTGCTGTTGCTGTTGTTGCTGTTTGATATTGCCATCCACCTCCGAACCACCCTCCTTTCGCACACTTATGTTTTCTCGGTAAATGTACAATATGATTGCTGCTGCTGCCTAGCAGTGCCTTTAGGGTATCGAAAGGCTTTCCACTGTTTTCAGGAAAACACCGGAAGAGCAACCGGATGAGTGCCATCTCGCATCGCAGCGAACAGATTGTGGGTTGAAGTGTTTAAATTAAATTCCATGGAGGCGCACGGTGCTCCTTTCTTTCAGAAGGTGTTTGGCACCAGGGCCAAACAAAACATAGCAGGCTGTGAGAACGGTGAGGGGAAATTTTCACAGATTATAGCATGTCAAACAGGATAGGGCAGAAGCGGAAGAAGCAGACACTTTCGAAGTTGATCGTTCGACAGGAAGCTCAGAGAAACTCAGGACTCGACTGCAATTTAAATGTTAATATTGTTTAGGAGAAGCTGTGTGACATTTAGATTTTGCCGATGGTGATTTAGCTGAAACTTCGGTAGGTTTTGGACAGGACTAGCAGTGGCTGTTTGCTAGACTAGACTAGACTCGTAATTTATTTTTGAGATTTTAACAAATAAACCAAACTTTTGGAAATATGTCAAATCGCGTTCGCGTTGAGTTCAAGGAGCAAAGTTACGTCAGTCACCCATCGCCTACTTAGTTATTCACTAGCATCGAAATAAACTTTTCTGTTTTTTTCTTTTTCGTTCGGTTCGGCCCAACCGACATCTAATGTAATTAAACCGTACTTCAGCATGAGCAATATTGAAAGCCCCCCCACCACCCCTCTTTTTTCCCAGCATCAATCCAAGCCAAGCCCGAAAATAGCAAGGCCAAAGCTAAGCACAAAAACTTGCCCGAACAAAAAAAAAACGAACCGAAAAAGCCAAGAAAGCAAAGCCATCAACATTTTCTCCATCACAGTACGTACAGCTCCTGAAACGAGAAAAGTTTTGTACATCTTCCCACCTTTCATCGGTTCCTCACGTTCCTCTTCTTTTTCCCAGGGCGAACGAAGGAAAACTTTTGCGAAGCCGCGCCCGCGCCCGCCCCCTTCTTTCGTGCCGGCAAAATGCCACGACAATCCAGGATTGTAGGAAAAAGCCGGTAGCCAGAAAACAACCGATGGAAGAAGTTTTCCCTGCCCTGTCCTGTCCTGCCCTGTCCTGGGTCGTGGTTCCACTCTATCTACTACCATCCACTGTTGCTCCGTTTCCAAGTTTTAAGCCGAAACCAGACTGCCATCAGGTCGTCGTCGTCGAGCAAAGGAATACAAATGGATGAGGGGGGGCGGGGGAGGAAAAGTAGCAATTTTCCTACGAATTTGCTTTCAAACTGTAAGCCATGAGGCACACATTTCGGGATCCCAAATTCGGCGAAAGCTATTTTCTGTCGGTCGGGTGAATTGGGGAGATTTGCTTCCAGGTGAAATGATGGTGCTAGCAGCTTTTCTTTTTTTTTTGTTTTTTTTTCTTTTGGTGTGATACACAGCTGTGTGGGTTGTGTTGTTTGCTGTATTACGAAGAATATTATACCGGTGCGAAATGATTCAATTTGGTTTGATTCGGTTGCAGTGACCATATGTTGTTTGTTCAAATCGGTATCATTTGGTTTTTTGCAATGAGATAAATTTCCTTTTATTTCCTTTAAGCTATGACACAAAGTCGCCATCAAATGGTATCCAGCAAGATACTGTTCAGATTTTGATTTCTTCGAAACTAGCGAAGTGCTCATGGTAATCAGAAGGAGCTAGATCTGGCGAGTAAATTGCATGCGATAGCACTTCCCTGCCGTATTCCTTTATCCTCTCTGGAACCGGATTTGATGAACATGAACTTAACGAGGAACCTTTCGCCGATGATAACGCAAATGGGTGAATAATTTGTTGCTAATTTGTTGCAAATTAGTTACGGTAGTTTTAAATTTGTGGCTCAAATTGCTCATATAGAAAGGCTACGCAATCACTGTGAAAACCGACTTTTGAACCGAGAACCGAATGTCATATATCCAGGATGGCAGGTGACCGGGAAAACCGGGAAAAGTCGGAAATCTGGTTTTACCGGGAAAAAGTCGGGAATTTTAGTGCAAATCCGGGAAAAAATTCCTAGTCCTAATCTTAGTAACGCGTCATGATTTTTCTGATACAACAAATGAGCAGATGAAGGCCATTTTGTATTTGAACTAGAAGTTCAGTACAAGTTTTGAAAGTTCTCATTATCCTTCACAGGTTCAATGGCGCACAATCCATTGAAAATGGAACCACGACCTCAGCAATTTTAAATCAATAAGAGCTTTCTTAGTTGTCATCAATAACAGCATAATCAATGCTCATAATGAAAAATAAGGATAATTTGGATGCTTCTGCTGGATTTCTATTAAATCTCGACAAATATTTGAAAAGGTTCCAAGTGCAAAGGACAGTTTCTCTTTGTTTATTTTCTCTTTAAATTAGAATGTTTAACAGCCGATCGAAAGTTAATAGTTTCAGTCGTTATACTATACAAAGTTTGAGATGGAAGGATTGCCTATAGGACCGTAATAATCGAAAGAAAGAGTAAAGAAAGAGGAACTGTCATTTGCACTTAGGACCTTTTCTAATGTTTTTCTTCAAATTTCAGAATAAATATGCATAATGGTAAAAGTAACATCAGGTAACATGTTTGATAATTTTTTTAAGAATTTTTTTCTTAGGGGCCGTGTTTTTAATTGTCAGCCAATGATTTCCCTAATTTTACCAAAATTTGTCTCAGTAATGTCAAATTGTGACAATACTTGTCTAATAATCAATAGGATTCGCAAAATCGACAAAGCTGTCGACTTTCATTTTATCCACCGTTTGCAAGGAATGTTTGATTTCCTTCTTTGACAGCTGAAATTGGTTTTTCAGAGTTCGTAAGAGCTTGTTCAGTGTCGATGATAGGAGAGTCAAATTTAGATCATCTCAGTCACTAGAGGCATAGATTGTTGTTTTTTTCCAAAGTGACAAGCGTACATTTTATGAATTCTAGAAGGATTTTGTTCTCTCGCCAGAACCCAACTCTGAAAGAATACCGTAGATGTTGTTAGCAATGGCCTCTCGTCCTCATGTGCACCTCGTGCACAAATAGGCTCTGTGAGAACTTGTGGCTTATGCTTATGGCAGTTGAAAACAAATTGCTGTCTCAGTTGCAACATCGAAACGGTTCTGATATCATACCATATAAGCAGTGCACAAGCCGTAAATTTTGTCACGAAACGCCACTGGTTGTTAGAAGTAATCGGGTTTGATGGAGGAGTGTTGTGCTTTAGTTAATCCTTTTTCAATTTTTAACCTTATGCTATACCAGGCTAAAAAAGTATTGGAATATACTAGAGATGGTCAGTCCGCGTACGGTCCAAAAGAACTAGTTTTCCTCGAAGATTGAGTGTACTGGAGATCTTTATTGAAGAACGATAGCTCTCTATTCTTCTCAATAGAATAGTCTTTCGAGTCGTTTGCTGGTTTGAGCAATCTGGTAGAAGTTTGCGAACTGTAAAAATGTAGACAAAAGATCATGATTCTTGGTAGAACACATGCAAAAAGACTTTATTATTATTGAATCTTTTTACTACAAAATATAATTTATAGCTCTCATATTATTTTCGAAGAAACATACAAAGTTTCAGAAAAACGAAAGAACAGTTCAATAGAACTTATTCTTTCGGTACAACTATCAAGTTTTCAACAGTTCTCTGAAATGAACAGTTTTGTCCATTTCTAGAAGACATTCCTAACTTGCATAAGTTTTAAGAAGGACTAATTTTCCAGATAGCCTTTGAAGACTGATTCAGTGGTAGTCTTGAAAAAGATTGAATAGTTCGAAAAATAATTATTTTATTCTAATTGTAAGACTTTAAATTTAATTTTTCATCATTAGGCTTTCAAATAACTGATAATATTTTTGGAAAACTACAAAACACCACCAATAATCGTCGAATATGATGTGAAAGCTGCGCTTAAGAGCATTATTGGAAAAAGCTAGAAGTTTAAATAAATTGTGTTGATTTTTCAAGAAAATTGCAATAATTTTGATCTTCCTTCGTGAAATGCAAGACTGATCACTTTCATCACCGTTGGCCAGATATGGTTCTTGTTTTAATCCTATTGTTACATCGAAATTATTGGCTAAGTAAAATACAAAATTAAGATGGAATACATTGGGCTGGATGATACTGTTAGTTAAGAAGATAAACGTTTGGACAAACTGTGGATGAGAGTTTTAATCGTAGTTCCAAGGAGATACCCGAAAAATACTTATTTCTCAACACTCGATGTTTTTTTGGACATGTAAAAAAAAACCGGGAATTTTTAGTCTAGCGTACCGGGAAAAACGGGAAAAAACGGGAAATTGAAATCGCTAATTCACTTGCCACCCTGTATATCATTCGACTCAGCTCGACGAAATGAGCAAATGTATGTTTGTGTATGTGACATTATGCCATTCAATTTTCTCAGAGAAGGCTGAACCGATTTTTACAAAATTAGATTCAAATGAAGTGTGTTAGGGTCCCATACAAAGTTCCTGAGTTTCATTTGGATCCGACTACTGGTTCCGAAATTACAGGGTGATATGCACCGAAAATAGGAAAAAATAGTCACACATGTTTCTCAGAGACGGCGTGACCGATTTTCACAAACTTAGATTCAAATGAATGGTCGTATAGCCTCATACAATTTTCTTGAATTTCATGAGGATCCAACTTCCGGTTCCGGAACTACAAGGAAAAATGTGCAAATCTATGAGAAAATGCGCACTCAATTTTCTCGGAAATTTCTCGTCCGATTCTCACAAACTAAGAAGCTAAGCGTAAGAAAAGGTCTTAAAATTCTTGAAAAAAATCGAAACATTTATTCAGATCCGACTTCCGGTTCCGGTATTACAGTTTTCAATTTCATGAGTATTTTTTCCTTTCTCATATAGAAAGGATATGCATGCAATCACTGTGAAAACAGACTTTACAACCGAAGCCCGGAGGGCCGAGTGTCATATACCATTCGACTCAGTTCGTCGAGATCACAAAATGTCTGTGTGTGTATTCATGTATGTATGTGACAAATAATGGCCCTCAATTTTCTCAGAGATTTTCACAAACTTAGATTCAAATGAAAGGTCTCAACGTTCCATACAAAGTTACTGAGTTTCATTTGAATCCGACTTCCGGTTCCGGAATTACAAGGAAATATGTTCAAATTTATTAAAAAATGGGCACTCACTTTTCTCGAAAATTTCTCAACCGATTTTCACAAACTAAGAAGCAAATTAAACGGTCTTCTAATTCTTTTAAAAAAACCTCGAAAAATTTATCTAGATCCGACTTCCGGTTCCGATATTACTGCGCGATGAATGGAAAATTTTCAATTTCATGAGAATTTTTCCACAAGCGATAGCGAAATGAGGTGCACATTTTTATAAAACTTACTGCTAAGTTCATCTAGTTGGTAGATCTTGTTAATTAGTGAATATATAAAACTACTTCGGGGCTACTAGTCCCCGGTTTCCGCTTCCAAAAACACCGATAATAGTGACGGCAATCTCCAAAAACGGAGCTCATTTCGATTTCTCTGCAACGTTCAAACCGATTTTCACCAATCATGATTCAAATTAAAGCTCTCATTGTTTTGAAATATACTGTGCAATTTCATCCAGATCCGACTTCCGGTTCCAAAATTATAGGGCAATGAGTATCAAAACTTTGAAACAGTCATACAAAATGACGATGCAAAACCGGTACGCATCGGTACGTACTGGTACGGAAGAAGAAAACACCACCGCCCAGCACACAGCGTGCCTTGTTCAATTTTGTTTAGCGTGCAGGGTTGCCACATTTAAATTTATTTTAACTTGACATAACTGTTTATAAATTGAAAAGGTTATGGTAGTTTAAAGAAATTCTTAGTGATGTTTTTGAAAGTGTAAGTAATATGAGAAAGGCATCATTATACCACTCGGTTGATTAAAAAAGATTTTTTTTTTGAGTTCTTCGCTAAGTTTATATGAAGTTAATAAAGCACCCCTTCCGAATCAGCTTTGAAAACAAATCGACACCCAATGGATAATTTTTTACTGAAAAATTACTTTGGAAAACAGTGAAAAGTTTGTTGCAATTTTTCATTAGTTACGGTAACTTTGGATTAGTCGCTTGTTTTTGTTTATTTTTTTTTTAATTACTTTTTTTATTCATTTGTTTTGTTTTTTTTTTTTTTTTTTTTTTTTTTTAATTACTTCGCTATGTTCATATAAAGTTTTGAACTAAATTCTTATGAAGTTATTGAAATACCCCTTCTAAAAAATCATGAAAACAAATCAAAACCCATTGGATAATTTTGCTAATTATTTGAGGTAGTTTAGACCTTGATGTTCAGTTTTTTTTGTAACACTTTGCCAAGTTTATATCAAACTAACTTAGCACCTCGTCTTAAAAAGCTTGAAAACAAATCGACACCCTGTGGATAAATTGTTGCTAATAAGTTACTATTTAGTTACGGTAGTTTTCAATTCGTTGCCTTCTTTTTCATTTTTTTGAGTACCCTTTTTTCATTTTTTTTGTAGTACCCTTCCTAAATAAGCTTCGAAACAAATCGAAACCCAGTGGATAATTTGCTGCTTATTAGTTGAAAATTAGTAACGGTGGTTCCTTAACGTCATATTAGTTCATAAGCGAAATACTCGAACAAATTTTAAAAAATTGAGCTGCAAATATAAAATTACCGTGACTAATTACCAACAAACTATCCACTGGGTTTCGATTTGTTTTCACACTTATTTAGAAGGGATGCTTCGTAAACTTAAACATTGTGACAGCAAATAATCGCTAATTGACATTTCAATATGAATTAAGACCGACTTTGGGAGAATATACGGCTATTAATAGGAGTGTTTGTTTATGGCTGGTGTGCATTCTGAAAGCTGAATTCTGATGGAACTGCAACAGATGAGCTTTCAAATTGCAGATATAAAGCTATAAGAATTTTTGGTGCTAATAAAAGGCTATTTAAATGGCATTATTAGTGCTTAATTACTAATAAATTTGAGCACCAAATTCTAAATTACAGTATCTAATAATAACACATGTTTTTTTTTGTGCTTATTGTTCCCAAAACTGATCCTCTTTTCAATGCCAGTTAAAGTTTGATGTAAAAATCACCTACTTTTGTCTTTCTGTTATTATTAGTATATCGATTCATGTAGCTTCTTGTGCACTTACACTACAAGTAGCATTTCGGAAATGGTTCGACGGTTATCAGGCTATCTTTCGTTCAACTCATGTGGTACCCTTTTTCCCACCTTACGAAATTTTCTAATAGTGGTTGAAAATTGCTAGTTCGAATACATTTAATACTTCAGCGAATTGTTTTCGAGTTTGCGAGTCGCCTTTGTCCAATAATACCTGCGGTTATATAATTTCATTTGTTTTCGTGGTGGACGTGTATAGACGATTTTCATGGGAGACGGGTATAGTCGAATTTCTGAGTTCCTGAAAAAGTCTGGTACTGGGGTAATTCGCTTCTTTCCCTCCTTCCTCTTGGCGATCTAGCTCTCGATTGTAGTGACAGCAAGCTAAAACTAGCCAAACCTCTTCCCTGTTTAGCTTACCTTACCGATCAGGCTCGAACCAGGTTGTCTCTTGCTGTATCTAGAAACCGTCTCCACGTTACTCAATCGCTGTTTCATACCATCCTCGTTGCCTGCGAAGGGTCAACAGATCACCTTCTAATTATGCGCTCTTCTTTGTCTAAGATCATAGGATATTTTGAGATGAAAACTTGAATGTTTCATCCGTAACTGCAAATCGCTTGCTAAATCAGAAATTATTTAGAGACCCGGTCGGCCTTTCGATAAATTTTGAATCAAAACAAGAATGAGGCAGGTTCCGTTTTCGGAGCTTTTAACCATTATTTTTGATATTGCCGGAATGTTCGAATACATTTGAAACCGATATAGCCGCCATCGGTTCGTTTGGCTAGACTCAAGGAAAAAGGTATTTGTAACTAGTTTTCAAATTTAAAAGTATTTTTTCCTGTTTATCATCGTCGCTCTTAACGAGTATGTGTAATTTTAAACACACTTTATTATGTAACTCCGAACCCGAAGGTAGGATCTGACTCAATTCGCAACTTGAGCTTGTGATAATCGGTTTAGGTTTCTATGAGAAAATGACGTCAGTTTTGATTTTGAAGTTTTTTATCCAGTCGGTTCGTTTGTCCAGCAACTAAAACGAACTACAATTTAAAACACCTTTGAGTTAAATTTGATGATATATGACACTCGACACTCCGGACCGTCGATTCAGAAGTCGAAAAAACCTGATAAAAAATTAGAATTCATAAAGTATAGAAGAGATAAATGAACAATTTAAAAAATCAAACACAAAAAATAATTACAGATGAGTAGTATTGTTTAAAAATTAGAATACAACTTAGTAAAACATTGTTAAGTTAAACATTATAACAACAATGAAGTAAAAGTAAACAAAGAAATGAAGTTGTTGAAAAATAATTATGTAAAACCGTTTAGTTAAAAGTACTAGGAAGAAAAATGTTCAAGAGATCAATAAGAAAACTAACAAACTAAAAGAATAACAACGAAGTAAAAGTAAAAGTAAGCGAAGAAATGAAGTTGTCGAAAAATAATTATGTAAAACGGTTTAGTTAAAAGTACTAGGAAGAAAAATATCAGAACACTAAGGAACTAAAAGAATAACTATGGAGTAAAAGTTACGAAAAAATGAAATTAATTATATAAAACTGTATAGATAATAGTAATAGGAAAAAAATGTTCAAGAGAAAAACCAGAAAACAAACAAACTTTAAGACTAACGATGAAGTAAAAGTAAACGAAGAAATGAAGTTGTTGAAAAATAATTATGCAAAACTGTTTAGCTTAAACTATTAGGAAGACAAATGTTCCAGAGATCAATGATAAAACTAACAAACTAAACGAATAACAATGAAGTAAAAGTAAAAGTAAACGCAGAAATGAAGTTGTTGAAAAATAATTATGTAAAACTGTTCAGCTAAAAGTATTAGGAAGAAAAATATTCAAGAGAATAACCAGTAATCTAACAAACTAAATAATAAAAATGAAAATAAACTAAACGAAGAAATAAAATTATAAACAATTAATTGTGTAAAACTGTTTGGCTAAAAATATTACGAAAAAACAGGTTTAAGAGAAAAATCAGAGAACTAACAAATTTTAAGAATAACAATGAAATAAAAGTAAAGGAGCAAAAAAATGTATAAATGAATAATTGAAAATGTTAAAAAGTAATTATAAAGAACTGTTTAGTTAAAAGTATTAGGAAAAAATGTTCAAGAAAAAAAAAGCCAGAAAACTAGCAAACTAAAAGAATAACAATGAAGTTAAAGCAAACAAAGAAATGAAATTGTTCAAAATATCTGTTTAAAACTATTCAGTTTAAAGTATTAAGAAGAAAAATGTTCAAGAGAAAAATCAGAAAACTAACAAAGTAAAAGAATAACAATGAAGTAAAAGTAAAGGAGCATCCTATAAGTATCTAGAATTCAGATGCAGTGCGGTAAAATTTCATTTTCAATCGAATGATATCAGATGAAAATGAAATTTATGGCCACTGACTATCAGCATATCGATGCGAATTCATATGACTTTTGCTGCCAGTTTTCAAGTAAAGCTCCCAGAATTCATCGTCAGTTGAATAATCGTGCCTAGTAATTTGAAGTTTTATTTTTGCTCAGTTTTAAGTGCCAAGTAGTCTAGCTGCTTCATTGTCTTCGCTGTTGGTAGTGAGCAAGTTCGAATGAATAGAATTTTGAATGGATTAAAGTATTGAAAATGAAAACTAAAGGAGGAAACTATCAATTTATGTGTATTCTGTAGTTGATATTTCAGCTACCTGATTTGTCCTTCATCTACTATATTGCACCAATTCGAATGTTTACATGAACCTCATTCGAAGGGCGCTCTCGCACTATTGAAAGAGATATTTTGTTACTTCAAGAGATCAACTGATGGTTGTTAAACTGAGCTTCGATTGGAAGAGAATCGATTGAAAAACTGTATGCTGCCCGTTCGGTACGTCAGCGAACGTTATGTTTGTGTGTCAGAGTGTGAAGTTTACTGCAGTAGAGAGATTGTCAGTATGTCTCACATTCGGTTTCAATTGAATTGAATGAAATTTTCTGCACTGTTCAGATGAATCAAAAACCTGTTATAAGTTGAATTCTGTAGATTCCAATCAATACATTTGTTGCTTTCCTAACTGAAAAGGAGAACCTTTGCACTTATGATCCCTAACGTCTCACATACGATGATTACTGAAGCCTGACATGTATATTATTGAAATCTAGCATGTCGACTATCGATTAGTCGTAACTCTTCAAACACCATACAAAATATGTTTTACGTTTCATTTTCGACTCATCAGTGCACTGGCAGTTTATGTTTAACTGCTGACGCCATCTAACTGTTCAACACAACTCCCCAAGCAGGCGTAAAGTTAATGTTTTTTTTTACCAAAACCGAAATGTCATGTTTTGACTGAAGTGCCGGAAGAGCAAACCTTAGTGATGGCGTTCTGTAAGAGTAGTTGTTTGGGGGTTTTTGGGTACCGATTTCTACGTTTCGTCTTCGACTAATCAGTGCACTAGCAGTTCAACTTGAGCTATGAAACAGATGGACGCAAAGTTAATCTATTCACTTTTTTAACATTCGTGTCAAAACGCAGAAGGTGATGTGATATTGTGTGATATTTCAGAAGGAATCAGCTCGTGTACAACTTCGTGCACTGATAAGAAAAAAAAAAGAAATCAAATAAGTAGTTCAAAACTCCAGCAAAATACGATATAAAGCCAACGAACAAGATTTTGTTTCAATTTTTACCTTAAGCTATAAAACTACTGTCGTTTTCAGTCTGTAACTACTTGACAAACAACCAAAAGAGCCAACAACCAGCAAGAATATTGCCCTCCACGAACGAGCGCATTCTCCGTCTATTGTCCCCGTGACCTCAATTATACTCTGCCTGCCTGACTGACTGACAAGTGAAAGAAGCCAAAAATCCGATTCGCCAAAGGATGAGATGCAAAACGAGAGAGAGCTTGGTTTCAATTTACTCCCACACCCACCGCCACCACCGGTAGGTGGGGAACATAAACATTGAATTTGCTTGGAATAACTACTGCTTACGGAGCACTAAAGGACTAACCTCATTCTGGTGTGCAAAGGGTGGCAGTTCTAAAACGAAGTTCATTTTTCTTTTGAAGATTGCTGCTTGCTTCATTCGAAAATCCTTGTCCGCTCTGATGCTCCACTGATGTGGTAGTGAGGCTTAACAGTGGAATGGGACCGAAAGAAGCATTCTAGTACTACACCAGCCGTCACCTTTGAACTTTCGAAACAACACAGAGTTAGTGATCGTCAGAAACTTATCTTCTTACAGCATACCATTCAGAAAACACCATTTCCCAATACTAGCTATATATCAGTAATTTTCATGAGATTTCATGCGAGTTCCACGATCGTTGATGAATAAAACGAATATGAACGGTCGTAAGTGACTTCCTGGAGAAACATCGGTTGGCATCTCGAGTGTACTGGAGGTTCTGTCAAGTTCAGATCGTTTATATTACCGTCATCTGGTTAATCATGGGAAAACATGACAGCGTTATGTGAGTTCTATTATTTTCTTTTATTAATCAGTCCAGAATAAGAGAGAAAAAATTGTAAAACATAACCAAATTTGGGTTTTCTCATAGGGGTTTTTTTATTGAAGTAGTGAAAATCTGATTTGATATAGCAAATATTGCTACTTTCTAGCACCTGAACGAGGACTAGATTCTGAACATGTATTCTGGTTCTAATTTCTGGATCTTGATTCTGGACCACTGGTTATAGCTTTTGGACCTAAACCTGGATTCCAGACAAAAATTCTAGAACTGAATTCTGGGTTTGGATTCTGGACTTGAATCCAGAAATGAATCTCTGGATCTGAACTCTGAATCTGAATTTCTGCAATTGAAAAAGATACTAGACCCCAAACTGGATTCTAGGCCTAGAATAGATTCTCGATTTTGGACCTGAACCTGGTTTTAGAACATGGGTTCAGAACTTTAGTTCTGAGCCTTAATTTTCGACGTATAACTGAATCTTGATTTTAGATTTAGGCCAGATTTCTGAACCTGGATTTCGAACCTGGAATCTGGAATTTGATGTTTAATCAGAATTCCGGATTCTGGCCTATGGACCTCGGTTTTGGAACCGGATTCTGGAACAGCATTCTGAACCTGGTTTCAGGAGCTGGATTCTGGTCCTGTATCTCGATTTTGGACCACGATTTTCGAACTGATTTCTAGATTTAAATTTGATCAGTATCGAACAGATCGGAAAACAGATCGGAAAAACGACATGCAAATGCAACTATGTAATGAAAACCGCGAAAATGTTACTGCAGAGTTGGGACTCGAACCCGTAGCTAACTACTTACCGGGAAAATTGGTTTGCTAATTAAACTGCCCTGCATGCGAAAACACATGAAGAGAATTTCCAATTGACTGGAAGAACCAAGCATGCTTCGCTGTATTTGGCCACCACAGCATTCACTTGCAGACCTGTATCTATGGAAACAAATTCAACAGAAAACAACTGCATTTCAAGTCTATGCGTTTTCCTATTCTGCTTTGCCGCTGACACTGATTTGAGATTTTGTTTTTGTTTATTTTGCTGCTAAATTTAAAACTAGACTAAAATATGAAAACTGTTGACTTTTAGAGTTGGATTCTGGTCCTGACCTGAGTTCGTCACCTGGATTCTGGACCTTGATGTTGAACCTTAATTCCGGACCTGTATTCTGGAATGAGATTACAGAACTAGACCTGAACATCGGTTTTGGACCTGGATTCTGTACGGGTAGGTAATGCCAGAGACTTAACCGGATGACGTGAATACGAATAAAATTGAATTCTGATTCTGAACTCGGCAACTCCAGGCGTTGTCAAACTGAATTCTAAAACTAAAACCTGAAATTGTTGGATTATTGAACTGATCACTGAACCTGTATTTTCGAGATGAACACGAGACCAGGATTCTGAATTCTGACACCAATTTTTTTTTACATTTTACAGGTGATTTTCTCATACGATGTAAAATTCATAAAGACACAATTTGTCAAATGACGGGAAAATGTCATTTGTAATGACCTTATGTTGGATTAGTATCGATTGTAATGTGCATTCGGTCAGCGGGTGTGACTGAATAAATTTGAATGCACCGTTCTTCTGCTTCTGTGGCTCAGTAACGGACGTACTTTGTGATCCAATGATTCTCGGTTCAAGTCACGGCGGTCGGCTGTCTTCATATTTTTTTTTTGTCATTTTAATGACACAATATTGTGTTCTATTTCCAGAATTTAGCTCACAGATTCAGTTCTAGAATTCAGATCCTTAATTTGGTATAAAATCTTTAGAAGCTAGCTCGTGAATTCAGTTACACTTCTAGAGTTGTGGAACTGAGTTTTGGAATCAAATTTTAGACCTGACTTCTGCTCGACAATTCTGAACCTAGACTCTGGAATGCAGTTTAGAACTTTACTTTATAATTCTGGGAATAAATCTAATTTTGGATCTGAGTTCTGTCCCTGGATATCAGAAGCTCCAGACAAAATTAGCGGAGAGTTACATATAACTTATAAGTTTTCGCATCTAATTCCACATCATCCGCAAAAATAGCTAACCGCCAGTAATTTAGATGAAGATTTAAATTACTACTTTTGCATATTCATCGATGCAAACTTTGAATAACTTAGACTTTTTAAATGTACGGAAAGCTGAAAATGTTTACTGATAATTATCTCCACACATCGAAAAACAAAAAAAAAACCTGAATTCCTCCAGAGCAAATTTTAAATGTGCGCAGCATTCATGCAGCTCCTGTCGTTGAGCGAAGTACGAGACGGTTCTGAAAACCTCTGACATCTATATTACGTTTGCAACTTTGAAAATTTGCATGTGAAATTCCAATGTTTAAGCTAGTCGCTTCGCAATTGCAAGCTGACTTATGTGGCGGAATTACAAAACCATCACGTTTTCCACGTTAAACACTCAGAACAATTGCAATAGTACATTTCATTTCATTTCATTTCGACACAATGTAGTTACATTGTAAACGTCTTCTTGGGAATACTTTGTACGGAAATCAGCCATACATCGTAGCACATACAGCTTTATGATTTGATGCATCGGCACTTTACAAATCATAAACTTTAAATATTTTATGAGTTGGACCGATACAGCCGAAATTATGCTCGGTACCAAAAACGGTCCTCCTATCTTAAACACTTGAACTGCTTACAGCGCACACAGAGAAAATTTGTACATATTATAAAAACCAAAATGCAGAAAATAAATGAGACATTCATTCAGTAACCAAGACGGGAACTGGACTTCTTCGTTAATGAAAGAAACCTGCCACACTTACGTATTTAGAATTGACGTCATGCCGCCTTCAAAATGTTGCTCGTGCATCTCAAAAATCCAAGCTACTCGCATGCACAGCGGTCGAAATTAATTGATGTGGCTAAACTAGCTGTTACTAATGTAATAAAAGTGTTTGGAGAATAAAAAGAATCGGCGCGGAAATTGAACGCTGGATTTCGCAAGGTCAGAGAAAAAAGTTTCCCGAGCTGCAACTTCTTCATCCAAGATGTCGCAAGCAAGACTTACATCAAATAGAAAACCTAGCAGAACTGCGGACTTACCAGAATGTGATCGGTCCAAAATCGATCAGCAGACTTAAATTTTTTGCTTAGAATCTCCTTCGGACTATGCATTATTGCAAGAGAAGAAAATATTTTTCTTTGTTCAACAGACAATTTTTTGACGTAGGACTACGTCTTTCTTTAATATGCTCACCTGGATGCATTTTCAAAATTTCACTACACGAACGTGTAACAAAATTACTCCAGATTTGATTTCTTAATAATTTTTTCCCCTGTTTCACTATATTCTCTAATTATTTCACGAAACGAATGGAAGAAGGTTATTACGTTTATTACGTAACCATTATTTAAAGAGTGGTGCTTCAGTCAGTGGCAAAAATGAGCCGGGCCTCAAGCCAGCACGCAGTCTCCTATGAGCATATCTGCTGTTGGACGTTCGCAGCGTAAGTTTCGCTTCAAACAAGAGAGATTGCGTCATCCAGCTGCTGGTCGTTTGCATTGGAGAAAATTAAAACGAACTATTAGGATTACTTCTTTGCAAATCGGTAGAAATCATCAGTTTAGTGCAAATCTAGAACAATTTGATTAGATTTGTGCACTTTTCGCAGTACGAAATTCGCACCAAACAAGCGCAACTTAAACCAGAATTTGGCTGCTTTGTGTTCGAGAAAAATGTTCGAAAAGTGTTTAATATCGTATAGATTACTACAGTTTGACCCTTCAGAAAGCTGCGAATGATATCCGTACGGCATTATGACAGATTCAAATATTGAGATGAAATATTGAAATATATGAGCGATTGGAGGACTTGTGTTACGATTATGTTTATGTAATGAATTCTTCTAGGTCAAGGCTCAAACTTACGCATGACTTGGAATGGTGCCCTACTTCCGGGAATACAATCGCTTTGGAGTTTTGGAAATTATTATTCGGTTACGGATCCAAATAATAATTTCCAATACTCCAAAGCCACGTAAAAAACTAGTTTAGTAAGCTGTCTTAAATTGCCGCTCTATTTCCTAGGATAAAAATGCAAGTTTCCGAAACCGAATGGTCCTTTTCAGGACTTCAAAATCTTAAACGGTCAAACGGTATCAAATCAGTAGATTCAAATAAAAGGTCTTGTAACACCACACAAAGTTCCTGAATTTTATTCGAATCCGACTTCCGGTACCGGAATTACAGGGTGATATGAAAATAAGTGCACTTACTTTTCTTAGAGATGGCCAAACCGATTTTCACAAACTTGGATTCAAATGAAAGGTGCAATTGTCCTATACAAAGTTAATGAATTTTATTTTGATCCGACTTCCGGTTCCGGAGTTACTTAACGTAGATTCAAGTGAAAAGTCTCATGGTCCCTTCCGGTTCTGAAATTATATGGTGAAGTGTGTTAAAAATTGGATTTCAGCGTTTCCAGGTACTTTTTGATCACTTTTGCGACGTGAGGTCGAACATTGTCGTACTGGAGGATGACTTTGTCATGTCGCTCTTGATATTGTGGCCGCTTTTCTTTTAGTGCGCGAATAAGGCGCATCAGTTGCGTTCGGTAGCGATCACCTGTGATGGTTTCACTCGGTTTTAAGAGCTCGTAGTAAATCACACCGAGCTGATCCCACCAAATACAAATCATAACCTTGGCGCCGTGAATATTCGGTTTTGTCTTTGACGAAGTAGCATGCCCGGGCTTTCCCCATGATTTTCTGCGTTTAGGATTATTGTATCGAACACACTTATAATCACCGGTTACGATTCGATGTAAAAACCCCTTACGATTTTGTCTTTGAAGCAGTTGCTCACATACAAATAGACGGCGCTCGATGTCCCTCGGTTTCAACTCGTACGGCACCCAGTTTCCTTCTTTCTGAATCATGTCCAGCGCCTTGAGACGTTCTGAAATGGCTTGCTGACTCACTCCCAACGATTCGACAAGCTATTCTTGGGTTTGGCACGAATCTTCATCAAGCAATGCTTCTAGTTGTTCATCTTTGAAGGTTTTTTCTCTTTCACCACCATGTTTGTCTTCGACATCGAAATCACCTTTTTAAAAACGTTGAAACCACTCCCGACACGTTCTTTCACTCAGAGCAGCATCACCGTAAGTTTCTGAGAGCGTTTGATGCGCTTCAGCTGCATTTTTTTTCGAATTGTAACAGAAAAGTAAAACTTCCCGCAAATGACGAGAATGAGGCACATAAACAGACATTTTCGAGCGTGAATAATACGAAAACAAGTACACAATCACTTTAAAGGCATTATCATCTATGTATTTTGACCAGCCTCAGCCGGTACAGCCACCTATCGGAAAACGGCGGAGGCAAAGCTGTACACCTGATACAATTGGTAGCCATTGTCAATAGACAACCAAACAACCCAATTTTGGCTATGCTGGTTCTCGTTTTCTGATTCCAAAAGCAGCGGAAATAAAAAGTAAAATGATTTCTTAACTTGCCTCGAGACTATTACAATCGGTAGTCATTGTCAGTAGACGGCCAAACATTAATTTGGCTTTCCTGGTTCTTTCTGTTTTTGATGAACGACCGAAGATTGTAGCCATGGACTCAAAAATGGTAGTCACTTTTCTCGACGTTAACAATAAAAAAAATATTTTGAAGAATATCATACATTTATATATGAGAATATGTGAGATATGAGAAAGGCATCATTACACCACTAGGTGGATTAAAACAGGTTTTTTTTTCTTAGAGACTGTTTATACGAGATTCTTTATAGATGGTGGAGATGCGAGAAGGACAGTGACTGCGTTTGTTTCCTGTGTCAGTTTCCCATCACATCTGTCTAGGTTTATTCGTTTCGTTCCGTTTAACTCAAGGTGACGAGTTGAATACGAAACGGTGAAGCTAATCACTATTAAATGTCGGTTATTCGAATTCCAACTGTGACCGATTTCAGGGTTTTTCCATCTAAATTTAATGTTCCGAATTTCTTCACTCGGAATGACTGTGCAACAACACCGCCAACAGTTCGAAAGATTTCCACCTAACAGAACACTTGTCCCGGTGACCGACGGCTCTTTCCATCTGCTCTTCATATTTAATAGGTTCTCGGTGCGATGAAATGTTCTTCCCATTAAAATATGCCAGGCCCGAGCAAGCTCCTCTCGTTGTAGAGTCGTTTGGGTAGAACTTTTCCGCTCATGTGAAATATCTGCACGCGGCAAAAGTTTCCAATAAAGAAAAAAGGCAGTAAAGCACAACCACATACCTAGCCTTGCCTGCTCCTTGTCATTCCAACGAGGTTTTCCTCCTGTTTTATGTACCGAAGTCGAGCGTCAAACAAATCTACATAAAGTGATTTTCTTCTGTAAGCTGCTTGCTGTGCTTCCTACTCTCTCACGGAGGTCTGGCTTTTCTCGTTTCGGGTTCGGAAAAAGGTGCCATTCTATTGTGGAAGGTAGGGGGCAGAGGATGGGGGGGGGGGGGGGGTGGCACCGGGATAGCCAAGTGAAATGAAGTGGGTTAGCTTTCCATCGAGGTTTCGGGTTTGGTGAGGGAAAGGGACTTAATGTGTGTGTGTGGATAAATATAGAATACCAACAGAGTTCTTGCTGTGAAGAATGAGGCGAATGGGACCGTATGATGACCGTATCCTTTTTTTTTTTGCTGGTTGATTTTATGAAAAAGGACTGTTGCTGAAATGGCATCTAAATGGGTTATCGTCGAACACTGCTGAAAGCATTTTGACCACAAACACCGCGCATCGGAACGCACTGTGCCGCACAGTATTTCCATCCGGCATACGACGAACCGAAAAGGACACAATAGCTCTCAAAAGGAAGCTTTTTCCACATGTTCTCACACAGATCGCTTGGCACTTGGCTCGCCCGATTCTTATATACCGTAGTGAAGCGTGTAGCTTTTTTTTCCTTTCTAGCATTTTCTCGGTTTGTTTGTTCGCATTCCTCGTGATTATGTACAACTCCAAACCGAACCGAACCGAACCATCGCAGGAGACCATGATCGCAAATGAGTGGCCCTCTCGGTGAGGAGTGAGGAGTGAGAGTGAGTACCGTCGCAGCAGAGCGCTCCCAGTTAGCAAAAAGTGGGTGGTGGGTGGTTGGACCGGTTGGCCTCAAAACATGACGACGACGACGACGACGACGGCGGCGGCGACGACGACGATGATGTCTGGTGCTTTTTGCTTATGTACACGGCACAAATATACACACTACCAAGTGGCTGGTGCTTTACGAGCTGTTTGGCATGGCCTGAATGCTGTGTAACTTTTGTTCGTACATAAGAACTCCTCGTAGTCGAGAAAATATGTCGAGACGACAGCAGCAGCAGCGCAACAAGAAAATAAAGCAGCTGAAATCGGTTCGTTCGTTCGTTCGTTCGCTAGAGCAGTGTAGCAATGTGCGATCTTTCGTGGCGTTGATTTTGTTGTTGTTGTTGTTGATGATGTTTGGAATATGAAAAGGACACAAAGGAGCGTGAAGCAATATAGTGACGACGGAAAGCGACCTCACCAACCAGGAGCCTCTCCGGAGAAGGAGGACAAGGAGGAGGACTGGTTTTGGGTTACTGATTTTATCAGCATGTACATTTATGACTATATAAACCATCAGGATGTGAAATAAGGAGCGCTCTGTTCCTGCTTATATACCGCTGCGTTGGGTGGCGGCGACTGTGGCGAAAATGTGACTGTTGCCTGCCGGATTGTGGTTCCATGTGATATCGGTAAATTAATACTGATCCATGCTAACATTGAACAATTCGTCAGCGAAAGTGGCTGAAAATCTCACCACCATATTTCTGTGTTGTTACGTCGCATATCGCATCAGAGATGAATTCCCAGAATCGATAAGCAATTTGCAAAAGTTTCCAAAGTAAAAATCCTTAAATCTTCCGGTGGTGACCGACCGACCGGCAGCCAAAACCGATTCCGGCAGTCCGGTTTCTTCGGTCGTAGAATAACAGAGAGCATAATTTAAAACAATACGACTTCGGACCCAATCTCGTGCACACACTAACACACGCTCCGTTCAGATCCAGCTTTTCTCAGTGTCGCAACAAGACAAACGATCGAAACGAAATACTGGGGAAAAATCTGTTTTAATCCACCTAGTGGTGTGATGATACCTTCTCTCTAGTCAATCAAATAGTTTCAATTTTCATCGGTTAGATTCATTCGTTTCCACTCAGAATAACGACGCTTATTCAGTATCAGTAATTATTTAGTTGAATTTAATCATTGAGTTCATGAATCCATCATTAATTGATGCAGTCAGCCAAACATGTACTTGAAGTGCGCTTGCGTTCGTCTTTCTAGTATGTACGATATCCAGCGTCAGGATGTCTTTCTCATTTGCAGAATCTAGCTTAAGATAAGGCATACTCGCGCACTTTCTCTTCCCAGTCGTCCAGTTCTCATGGCTCTTAAATATGAGAAAGTAAAGTAAATAACAATCAATAGCAAATACTGCCTAGTGCTATTAGATTGTTTAAATGCAAAAATCAAGACGTTATATATCGAAGAAAAAGCACGGTTTTGCCAAACCAAAGCACCGGTTCACAAGTCGATGGTAACTCCAAATAATAATAATAATTATTATTATTATAATGATAATAACAATAGTAATAATAATAATAATAGTCTACCAACACGGGAACCTTTGAATCATTTCAATTTTAATGTAATTTTACTCGGTCGTTTCTTGCATACAACCCTGCAATGTTTTCTTTCTCATATTCGAATATCAATATTCGTCATAATACTTGATTGATTGTTTAAATATTATCACTTTTTTTATCAGGTTTTTGTGTAAAAATAAATACCACTTTTCACACATCAAATTTGGGTAAAATTTAATTTAAATTTTCTATGGACTGAACAACTGTACATCTTAAATAGGTGTATTTTTTTGTAGAAATAACAAAACAAACTACAATTACAATATAGTTCCGATATGGTTTTCTGATAGGGTAGACTGACTTTTAACAGGGTCATGTAAATTTTCAAAAATAGATACCTCTAAAAGGGTTGGTTAGTATTTTGTGTCTACGCTCAAAACGACCTTATGAAAATTTTAGTATTCTCCATACTGTAACTCAGAAACCAGAAGTCGGATCCGAATAAAATTGAGCACCTTTTTTTCTTCGTAACTCCTCAACCGGAAGTCCTGATCATATTTCCGATAACTTTTAGAGAAAATTATGTGGTTAGGTTAAATACAACAAGGGATTTCCACAATTGAGTTCTACCCATTCTTGTACAGGGTGAAATTTAAAAAGGCGCTACAGAGTAAAGTACGTCATATTCTCATCGAAACACATATTTTAGATCAAGACAACAGAATCAATGGACTGCTAATTCTGGAAATGTATCACACTTTCGTTTTTGCATTTAAAGAGCAATATTTTATTATTCTTTTTTTCTAAATTGAATAGAATGGTATGAAATTTTGAACGCTAGCGAATTTTACTATTAGTGGCGCCATCTGTTTGTCAGTTCAGGGGACTTCTTATCGACAGAATCCAAATTTTATATCAAACATTTGTTTTTTATGTAAAATACTATTGTTGTATCGTGGTTGGTTTAAAATTTTGCATCGCAAATTGTAGTTCATTTACCCTTTCTTTCAGTAACAGAAAAATAACTATAATATCACCATAATGTTATATGTTCAAACAATAAATTGTTTGATCAGATTTTGGTATACAACTAAATACCACTATCTATGGATTGAACAACTGTACATCTTATGGTAGGGAGTGCGTCACTTCGCCGAAAGTCGTTTCGCCGAATAGGTCATTCGGCGAAAGGGCCATTTCGTCGAAAGGGACATCTCGCCGAAAGGGACTTTTCCCCGGATTAGATATTTTTTCACTTAGTAAACGGAAAATACCACATACATTTGCCTGGTAGATACACCTATGCAATTGCTTTGAGGCTTTGTGGCTAATAGTCAACAAGTTTCCTTGGGAACTCCGCTCTGAAGTTCATGAATCAATCTTTATTCAAGAGTACAAGAATCAATATTTTTTCAAGAAGTACAATTGTAGGTCAACAAAATGGGCGTTAACATATTATCATTCAGTTGTGTGTATTTTTAAATCAATTCCAATATTAAGACAATTGCAGGAATCGGCGAAATGACCCTTTCGGCTAAATAGCTTCCGGCGAAATGACATTCGACGAAATGACCCTTTCGGCGAAATGACCCTTTCGGCGAAACGGCTTTCGGCGAAATGACCCTGATCCTTTTTGGTATACTACATGGATTGAGAAATCCCGGGCCAAACAAAAAAAAGTCGATTTTTTACCGTAAAAGTTGTTTTATTCTTCAGTATAATCTCCATTTAGAGTGATACATTAGACCCCTCGGTCCATCAACATTTTGATATTATCTAGATTATCTAGAATTTGATTTGAATATTATCTAGAAACTATTCATTTGATATTATCTAGAATTTGATATTATCTAGAAACTATTCACGTCTTTTCAGTTAGAGGTCCGAAACTTGTCAGTACATTAGAACGAACTACAATTCCAATATAATTCCGATATGGTTTGCTGATTTTTAACAGGGCCTTGGGAAAGAAAACTCTTTGGAAATTTTCAAAAATATACCTCTAATAGGGTTGGTTAGTATTTTGTGTCACCGCTCAAAACGACCTTAAGAAAATTCTAGCATTCTTCACCCTGTAACTCCGGAACCAGAAGTCGGATCCGAATAAAATTCAGCTCCTTCTTTTCTTCGTAACTCCTCAACCGAAAGTCGGAATTAGATAAAATTCAAAAATGTTCTATGCAACAATTAGAACTTTCATTTGAATCTAAGTTTGTTAGAATTGGTTCAGCCATCATGGAGAAAAGTTGAGCTTCAGTTCCGCAGTCGGGGTTTTCTCGTTGATTGTCCTGCTTTTCTTAAGAGGGAACGACAAAAATTTTCCAAAGAAAACAAGCAAGGCAGAACTGTCTAGCAAAACAATTAAACTGATATTTATACCAACCAGAAGAGAAAGTATGAACGAAGCGTTCGGAGGAGGGGGGGGTGAGAAATGAGATTCCAGATCCCAATCCCACAATCTTCTGCAGCCGGAAAACTTTCAGGACACACATTCACTGTGCTTGTCAAATCGGTGCACGGACCTGCAGCAGTGGCATGAAGCATGAACGATAGACTCCAGCAGCAGTAGCAGCTTCTCCGGAAAACATTCGGTAGCATTTTATCCTTCCCCGTGCCCGCCTGCCCATCGATGGTAATCGGAAATAATGGATGGTGAAAAAATTCTCGAAAAATGTACTTCAACTTTACCACACACCAAAGTGAGGAGCAAAGTTCGACGGGAAAGGATTTTCCCGCTCTGGAAGTGGGTGGCAACCGGAGCTCAGATAAACTTTTCCCTGGCTGTTTGTGTTTTTTTTTTTGTGTTTGCCAGTTAGTTTTCGTTCTCACAGAAGGAACTTTTAACTGCTTTGTTCTACAACAGGTGGATTGGGTGAAAATTTCTCCGGTTTAGGACACATTTCCGGGTTCAATTTTCAGTCCGCCTGAAAATTCGCCTGTTGTGATTTCGTCGAATAATACCAACAAATGCAAATTTAATTTTAAAGCCGTAAAAACAACGGAACCCACACAACTTTCACAGCAATAAATTTCAAGTCAAACTTTTTCCCTCCGAACTCTGATTGCTAGTCACATTTCAAATGGACTCTGACTCTCTTTCTCTCTCTTTCTCGGTCTATCTTTCTGTGCTGAGTGAAGGTGGCTGGTAACATCCAGTGTCGCTTTTTCACATTCCGTTGTCGTCGTCCTCATGACGCCTGTTCTGCTCCCAAACAACCGACCTGCCTGTTTCCTCACCCCCCCCCCCCCCCTCCCATTTCGTGGCGCATTGGCCATTCCGGAGGGTATCGCATCAGCCTCAGAGTTACACACATATTTTATAGTCCTTTCTTCTTTTTCTGCGAATCTCGAATCTCTCGCCCCCCCCCTACTTCGTCCCCTACTCTCATCACCTCTCTTCCGCAATTTTCCTGAAGGCATCGCTTTTTCAATGTTCAAGGAAAAAAAGGAAAGGCAAAAAAAAACAGCAAACAAGGAGACAGTGCAGCAAGCCATGGTTGCTTGAAGCCGGCAAAAAAGGCCTGATAGCAGAAGCAGCACAGCACACTGTGATCAGGATTATGGTCCTCGCTTTCTGCTTCTGCTTTTGCCGTCGAGCAGGTTGTACAGTAGGGTGGTACCAAACGGCAGCAGTTCAAGCAAATTGAGTGCTTCCATTGCCACTCTGCCACCGGCCGGAAGGATAAACCCTGCTCCGTTTTGGTTTATGTTTTCCGAGAATGATTTCATGTGTGGGTTGATCCTTTTTTTCTCAACCCCCCCGGTAACCGGTAACCAACAACCAACAACACAACCCTTTTTGCGACCGGGTATTCATCGATGGAAGCGCATGGTGTGTGCATTAGATTCGCTCCAGCACACCAACAGCAGCATCATCATCGTTGGTGACGGTTTTCGTGCAAAGGGAAACGATTTTTTTTTACTGCCGCTGCTACTACGAAATACTGTCATCTCGGCAGAAAAGTAGTATGCCTTTCTCTCTGCTACTGCCGTCCAGGTTTTGTGCGCGCAAGGATCCCTAGATAGGTAGCAGCAGCAGCAGAAGTAGATAGAAAATAATGAATAATATAAAAACGTGAAACGAAGATAACACGTTTCAAGTGGCTTTGAGGCTGGGATTCGCAATTTCGCCCGAGTGAAACACTCTCCGGTTGAAGCGCCTAGAGGCTAGAGCGAGCAATCTGTGACTACATAATGTAGCTGATGGAAAACTTCGGAATACAAAGTTGCGCAAAAATCTGTGCTTCATTTACTAATGCAAATCTTGAACCGAATCAATCTAATGGTGCTTTTTTTTCTCTTTTCTATTTTCAGGTACTTATCAACCGTCAAATGAAATATGCACGTAAGTTTTCAACTGAATTTGAAAAGTCATTACCCCTCGAGAACAATACTGAGAACCGATTTTCCCCTGCATAGATTCACTCAAACGTTCCATAACTGAAATCCATAACAATTCAAAACTCCATTCCTTCTCCTACCCGGCACTTCGGCGGCTGAACCGACTAAAGCAAAAATAATAATAACAATAATAATAATTATAATATTAATAATAGAAAATACCCCCGAGCAACAATGAAAAATGTGTTCATACATCAGCAAACGGAACCCCGAACCACGCCGAAAACAACGCACAACAACTTTGGCAAGCCTACTAAGTTAGTGGTGACCGTAGTGGAGTCTATCCGTGTCCACACATGCCTACTATACTTGTACTAACCAGTGGCGTCTCGCGAGACAAAATTTATGGGTTGTGCACTGACCACATTCGCTTGTGTTTTTCATTATAATCAAATATAAATATAGGGTAACGGATCCCTATTTCATCTGAGCTCCTATTTCCATCTCATCCCTTCAGCTCATTACATTGAACATGAATAATATTTTACAACCTACCTGAACCAAACTGTGAAATGTTCTAAAATGATTATAAAAGCTATTGTCACACTTTTCCATTGAAAGATATGGTTTTAAAATCTTCGGTGATCGTTTTTTTTTCATTTAAAATAAACTCACTTTTCATTTCAGGATACATTTTCGTCGTAAGATTTACAGTTCGCCATGTTTCTGCATGTCTACTAATCGATTCGTCTCAAAACATGATCACTATTTCGCACAATTACACTACCATTGAATGCTGAAGGACTTCATAATTTGTAATGTTCACTTGCCACTTGTTTAATTAACGATTAAAAACTTCAAAAATTACCCGATAAGTAATAAAAATCATCAAAAATATGAGATGAAAGTTTTTCACTTAGTTCACTTGATTGCGCTTTGTTTTCATCTCATTTGGTTTCGCAAATTTGCCAATGTTACAAAACAAAAATTGTTTTTCTTCTTCAAATTATCATCCAAAAGTATGTTTTTGGTATCGGTGACATTAGTTTAATTATATTATTGATATTAATATTTCAATAAAACTGTTTCGGCTTCGAATATTACCAGAAAGAGCGTGTTAAATACTAATGAAATAACCATTGTGGCAAATCTAGTAGCACTGGTTTCATTCCGATATACGTCAACATAATGCTGTTAAACGTGTGTGTTTCATCGGCTGTGCACAGAGATGCCAGATGTTTTCATAGAAAATATGTATTACTGCATAAAAAGTCTATATCTCCTCTATATGTTTTCACTAATAAAATGATGTTAATCATAATCAATTATCTGCATAAAAGATTTCCACTTTAGCATGTGATTTGTCCGTTGATTAATGAACTTTTAAAGAATCACTGCAATCAAATACTAATAGATACTCAGAGAGAAAAGTCTAATTTTTACTTCTCACTTTTTATGAACCTGTACAAATCTGTATTAAATTTAGAAAATCTGTATAAAATCTGAACTTTGATTTAAATCAGTATGTGAACGCAAAAATCTATACAATACAGATAAATCTGTATAAATGGCATCTCTGGCTCTGCATTTTGTTTTAAGAAGGGCTAATGCCCAAATAGTAACAATTTCTCTTTTTGGTTTTATTTAAAGTTCACCAAATTAACTTTACAGTCAAATTTTAAATTCAAAGCGAAAGGTAACGGAAACGACCGAAAAATTTTCAAACGTTAAAATGATTTCAAACTGATTTTAAAAATATAGTTTTCATTAGGCCGTTTTTAGGAAGAATTCTGATATTTTGGAAATGAGAGTGTAATAGTGGAATATTTTGTTTTGATTGCTGTCGCCATTGCTAATTTATAGGATGAATAAAGGACCATCGATAGGATGGATAAAAATCCATTGGGATGAAATTGGGAGCAGAGTAGTGAACACATCATAAGTGTTTTTAGCTGTTTGATGAATATTAGTTAAATTTTCAAGAATTGTGAATCAATTCTTAACTTTGAGCAAGGCGAATGAAGCAGTAATATGAAACAGTTATAGTGATTTTAGTGGCTAAATCGGGGTTTTGAGGCGACGTCCTTACAATGAGATGAAATAGGGAGCCCTTTCCCTACTTTTGGATAGGATTTTTTATTAAACTCTTATTTTGTATCATCAATACAATAGTGGAATTTAGTGCTTAGCACGTTGAGCAAATCTGTCAATGAAACCGCTTCGACGTTTGAATAGCACAGAGGGTGAAACTCTTTTGTTAATATTCTTTGCTTCATTTTGCCCTGCTCTTGATACAAAGTTTCAAGCAAATTTTGAACAAATATATATTCAATTGTAAATACATTGTTGGCAAAATTAAAAACGTCCTAACTATGACTCTAAGTTTCTCACATCAGATGGTAATTATATCCCACTAGGCTGATAATTCAATTCTAAAAATCTTTAAAGGGATTTAAAACCATCTTTTCAGGGATTTCAAAAAACTTTCAGTAAAGTGTTTAACAAATTGTGAATCAATTTTGAACTTTTTGAACAAACTTCAAATAGTTTAAAAAATGATCGGAATTTTATCATTTTGCCTTTCTCTATAGAAAGGTATTAGAATTGCTGGAAAAACCGACTTTCGAACGGAGCCTCGGCGACCCATAGTGTTATATACCATTCGACTCAGTTCGACGAGATCGGAAAATGGCTGTGTGTGTGTGTGCACTTTTCGAAGATATTTGAACGCGCTCAATTTTCTCAGAGATGGCTGAACCGATTTTAACAAACTTGGGCTCGTTTGAAAGCTACTATCGGGTCATTGATCAAGTTCGAAGATCAAATGGCTGTGACTTTTGGTTCCGGAGATATGATGGTATATGTGACGTACCCGACAAAACACGTTGATTTTTACCGCTCTTATATATATAAAGGTGCCAAAATTTTGGGATCACCTCTATTTTTGTTAAGCTTTAGTGCTAAAAAGTTTTGGCACCTCGAAAAAAGCCTTCATGCAAAATTTGAGCTAAATCGGACATGTGTAAGGGGTGCTGCCCGTTGGTAAAAGTTGGACAATTTTCGTTCTTGAAAAAGCACCATAGGGGGGAGTACATGAAATTTCCAAAATCGAAAAATTTTTTTGATGCCGAAACTCCTAAAATTGCATGAAACGTCGAGATTTAGTGTTATCTCAAAAAAAAGTCGACATTTTCAAAAAAAAAATTTTTCGAGATGACACTAAATCTCGACGTTTCATGCAATTCTAAGCCTTTTGGCATCAAAATTTTTTTTTCGATTTCGAAAATTTCGTGTACTCCCCCCTATGGTGATTTTTCAAGATATATGAAAATTCCACTAAGTGGACTAAGAAGGCTTTCTTAGATTAGCATCACTGTTCTCATACAAATAGGCAACGCAAATGTCAAGCACTTGTTTGGAAAAAATGATGCTGACTGTGTGACATAAACACTGAAGAATGCTTTTGTGAACTACTCGAATCAATCTGAATCAATTGGTGTCAAAATTAGTATCCGAAATTATTTAATAAAAGTATGAAATATATTTTCATGAGACTGTTATGAAAGAAGAGAAAAGCATTATCACACCACTAGGTCAATTAAGAAGGGTTTTTTCGAATAAGTTTGGTCAACTAATCATACCAACGAATCGGAATACTGTTGCGTCATCAATTATATGGAGGTTGGGATTTTTAAAACCCGTCATCCTACAGTTTACGAAACCAGAAAATGTCGAAAAAGATTCAAGATAAGATTTCAACATTTCATTATTTTGTTTAGGTCCTCGCTTATTTGACTGTATTTTATCTGAAAGAATTCGTAGAAAAAAACAACTCATTGAAGTTATTTTTAATTTTGACCAGCATCAAAAAACCTCTGTAAAAATCAACTAAACGCCCATTCAGACCTTCGTTTTACAAAATGGTAAATGAAAATGTCTTTTGTGTAAATGCATCAATCCTGCCATACGTGTGTGTGTGTGTTTGACCTATCTCAAGCCCCACTGTTTGGTAGCGATTTACAGAAAAAAAAAACTACAAGGATCAGCCCCATGGAGTTGTTTGAGCTATTGATGTGGAACAAATTTGTTACGCGGCTTTTTTTACGAGGATTTCTGAAGCTACGCTGTTTTATATGCGAATTCCAGAAGTTACGCGGTGCGTATCTCTCGCGTAACAAAAGATCTCAGTGTATTAAGAACCAACATCGAACACGCGAATCCGGACTCTGTTTGCCTTGGTTCGCGTTTGTCTTGTATCCGACAAAATTACCGAAATTGCATCATTAGCCCTAATATATGCAATTATACCTACGTGTATAATAGCGTAACGGATTCCGATATTTAAGCTTCACTCCAAAAAAATTTGAATTTTACAAGTGACTTAATCCCTCATACGATGTAATTCTTAAAGACTTAATTTGTCAAATGACGGAAAATTCTATTTGGAATGACTTAATGTTAGATGAGCTTGAATTTTACTGGTTTCGACTGTAACTTGCGCTCTGCTAGCAGGTTCGACTGTATGAATTTAAATGCACCGTTTACCAGCCCAGCAGATGTATACTTCTGTGGCTGAGTCGATTAACAGACGTACTTGCGATCCAATGATTCTCGGTTCAAGTCGCGGCGGTTGCTATCAGTATTCTTTTTTTTTATTTCAATGAATTTCATGTTATGGAGTCTTAGACACAACATTTAATGTTCTTCCACGTAAATTTGCGTGAACTGCGACGCTCCATTTATGTGCATCTAATAGGATGGAAAATCACAGAGTTTTTCTTAAGTGTGTATGACATGCAAAAATTTTTTTTTAATCCTTCAAATAGATCAACTTTTTCGGCTTGTCGTCCTATTGATGACGTGAATTTAAACACCTTAATGTGGTTTAAAATAAACGTTAATTTATCTAGTTTCTTTCAACATCAGTTTCTCTAAATCTGTAAAATTCCTTGCATTATCCATAAATTAGCATTTTCATCTCATCCTTAAATTATTCGACGTATAAAGTAGAACACGATTTATGAGTAGTAACAGTAGCTATTTGGGTTTAAATAATTTTTCTCTTCTTATCATTAGTATTTTATGTGGGAGCATCTGAAGGAAAAAATATTCAGATGAGTAATTGGCAGGTTCCAAAGACTGAATATTTGGATACGATCGGTAAGAGGTAGAACAACAGAATAACATAAACTAAATACGCATCGATTGCTTGCCATTTTTAACGGAATCGAAAGTCTTTCTGTAATCCATTGGATGCAAACATGTCAGTTAGACGGGGCTGGCCGATAGAACGGTGACCTCGGAACACGATTTGCTCTCTATACGATTAAAACCTCCCCAAGTTCTGACCTAAAGTTGTTTGCATGTATAAACAAAACACGTGGAAACATTTTTGATGTGGAACACATCTTTGTTTTCTATATAGGGGTGCAAATCAGAAACTCGAGGAGAAATACACGTAGAAATGAAGTCAGGTTTTAAACACTTACAGCTCAGGCAATTTTGCATCAATTATTAATATTATTTCACCATTTGATTGGAAATATTTCTAAGTTTCTATTTGAATGTATCAAGACCAGTGCTGTAAAACTTCATTCAATTCAATTAAAACTGAATGTGGAACACATTGACGATCTCTCGAATGCAGTAAACTTCACTCTCTGACACACACAATGTTTGCTGACGGCCCGAACGGGTAGCATTCAGTCATCAATCGTTTCTCTTCAATCGAGGCTCAGTTTAACCACCGTCAGTTGATCTCTTGAAGTAACAAAATATCTCTTTCAATAGTGTGAGAGCGGCCTTCAAATGAGGTTCATGTAAACATTCCAATTGGTGCAAGATAATAGATGAAAGACAAACCAAATTGCTGAAATATCAATCACAGAATACACATAAATTAATTGTTTCCTCCTTCAGTTTTCATTTTTAATACTTTACTCCATTTATAATTCTATTCGTTCGAATTTGCTTACTACCAAGAGCGAAGGCAATGAAGGAGTTACACTACTCCGCACTTGAAACTGAGCAAGCAAAACTTCAAATGACTATCAACGATTATTCAACTGACGATGAATTCCGGGAGCTTCACTTTAAAAAGGCAGCAAAAGTCAAATGAATTAGTAGGGATATGCTGACGGTCAGCTGCCATAAATTTCGTTTTCATCTTATATTATTCGATTGAAAATGAAATTTTACCGCACTGATCAAGACACGTATGTTCAATTATGTATGATTGAAATTTTAATTAACAGCTACCAGTGTCATGTTTTGTCTGCTAAAAAACTCCGGCATACCGGATTTCCCTGCCATAGACGACGGTTTTGAAAAAGCAAGCGATATATCAAAGGAAAAGCATCGCTCTGATTGGTCAATCGATGCAAAAGCGAAGCTGTTGGAAGCACACAAATCTATAAATAGAAGCGAAATTATAGCTAACGTTTTCAATCCTATGCGTAGCATGCTAGAGGTAGCTTGTTGCTAGCCAGCAAGACAAAAAGTGCCATAAAACGATTTGAATCTTTAATTGGTTTGCTTTGATCTTGTGTCATGTGAGTTTGGATGAAATGATTTGTTATTTCGCTTTGCAAGAATCTCAGGGTAAGTTTTAAGTGCTTAAAATTATTTTCTAATTTAAATAAGATGACCTCAATTTATTATAGAAATCGTTTAATTTTCTACCATCTTCTATAATGGTAGAGAACTGAACGCTATAAGAATAACTGCATGCATGCAACACTTGAATACAAGCTTGGCGAAAAGAACACACCAAAAAAATTTGAATATTACAGGTGACTTAATTCCTCATACGATGTAATTCATAAAGACCTAATTTGTCAAATAACGGAAAATTTCATTTGTAATGACTTAATGTTAGAATACCTTGAATTTTACTGGTTTCGACTGTAACTTGCATTCTGCTAGCAGGCGCGACTGTATGAATTTAAATGCACCTTTTACCAACCAAGCAGAGGTATGCTTCTGTGGCTGAGTCGATTAACAGACATACTTGCGATCCAATGATTCTCGGTTCAAGTCGCGGCGGTTGCTATAAAGTATTCTTTTTTTTTATTTCAACGAATTTCATGCCATGGAGTTTTAGACACAGAATTAAATGTTCTTCCACGTGAATTTGCGTGAACAGGGACCTTCCATTTAGGTGTATTTTATAAGATGTAAAATCAGAGGGATTTTTTTAAGTGTGTAAGCTTCCTTGATTTCATTTGATTTCACTTACTGTATGCTACTTCTCAGTAATTGTAAATTTCGTTCGTTTTATTCTAAATTAATCACATGTGATAACTGTCTGTGATATTAGGTTAAGGTTTAGGTATAATTTTTATAACAAAATTACTATTTTAGTACACTTTCATGTATTCTCTTTTCTCCTTCTAGAATGTCTATCCTCACCACAACTTGTACTACTAAATTAACTTTTATTTAATGAATTTCACCTCTATCTTCAGATGTTGATTTTTCAACCTTCCGCTTTCTTCCATCTTTTCCTTTTCGCTTTCAATTTCACCTGGGTTGAATCATTGAAAACATGCAACTAAGTAGAACTAATTAACTCTTGAATTTCCAAAATGCACCCAAAGTTTGATGTCAAAATTTTTTACGATAATAACTCAGTCATTTGTTTCGAGATTGACATTTAACATTTAACAACCTATCGATACGGAAACATTCTACTTAAACATGAATGGCAACGTCGTATCAGTATTTCAGTAGCGTACTATTGAAAAATTGGTTTGAATTGACCTATGTTTTCACGAGCCAATCACAGCATGCCATAATGATGCCATCCTTTAGTCACTTTTGACGCTGGCTGCCTGCGAACGAAACATGTTCGCATGCTTGCCTATTGGATGGGTGACAAAACATTCATTCGATGCCATTTCCCGTCTGCTGCATAGCGCGTTCGCTTGAGTATATTGAATACCGATCAGCTGTTGGTTCTCCAGTAACTAGCAGGCCAATTAAAAACTATCGGCGATAGTTTTTCCGTACCTTATTTAAAGCGCTTGTATCTCGGTGATTTGTTGATGGATTTGCCACATTTAACTTGATTTGAAAGCATTACTTGAATATTGTAACTTTAAAAATGAATTGATTTTCGAACGAAACGGTGGCTTGCTAATGGATTCAGTTCAAAGTTTTGTGATAAAGATAATCATAGATACTTCTTTTTTCATAAAAATGTGCAACTGCCGATGATATATTAGTAACTGAAGGCTCTTATCTCCTAAAATTAGCTTCAGTTCAATATCATTTAGTAGAAAAATCATGTCTTCTTCTGTTGAAATATATTTACGAAATCAATCAGAAGAAAAATATAAAATTATTAGAGGGCTAGGCGTAATTTTAGACTCAAAATTTACTTTCGTGGAGTATTATAATACCTTCGTCAATAAAGCAAATAGTATGCAAGGCTTCATTAAACGTTTCAGTCGTAAATTTCAGGACTCTTACACAATACAATTATTATATACCCAGTTATGTTATGCCCAATTTGGGATACTACAGCATAGTATGGAACCCACGTGTTTCCGTTCACGAAGAATGCATCGAATCTATCCAAAAACAATTTCTATTGTATGCATTTCGTAAACTAAACTGGATTACATTTCCACTTCCATCATATGAGGTTCGTTTTACGTTCATAAACTTACAAACACTCGAAGAACGCCGCAAAGCTACAATGCTTTATTCTATCAACTACATTGTTTCTTAATAAGTACTGAATTATTGCTTTAACAACTAACATTTCATGCTCCTAGCCGCCTCTTAGAAGACGTCAAATATTCTCGAAAAAAAATATAAGACAATAATAATTATCCTGTATCACTTTTGTAGAACAATTTATCTTCTGAATAAAAATAGGCCTCAGTTTCAGCAATAACCTCTTCATTCGTGCGAAATTTCTTTTCGGCGAGAATTTTTATTTCAGGTCTGCGAACAGCCAGTAGTCGCTGGGAGCCAAATCGGGCGAATACGGTGCATGTCGGAGCAATTCGAAAGCGTTCAATTCTTGTAGTTTTGTCATTGTTTTGATTGACTTGTGACACTTTTTTTCTTGCCCTTATGCGGTCGTTTCTTTGCAATTTCAGCCTTCAAACGCTTTAATAACGTTACATAATATTCATTAATATTGGTATTTCCTTTCTCAAGATATTCGACAATTATTACACCACGCACATCCCAAAATACCGTGACCATATCCTTTCCAGCTGATTGTTGTGCTTTCGGGCGCTTTGGACGAGGATCGTTTTGATTCCGTGGTGAAGTGATGGATCCATGTTTCATCCATTGTCACATATCGACGCAAAAAATGCGGTTTGTTACATTTAAACATGGCCAAACACTGCTCAGAATCATCGCAAACGCGGCACCCATTTTGAACAGAGCTTTCTCATAATCAAATTCTCATGCCAACACGTTCTTTTGCTATCTTTACGATGTCAGCTAACCAACGCAGCTTTACTTTTTTATCGTTCAAAATGATTCTGTGGATTTTTTTTCTGGAGTTTCCGCCTTATTTGGACGTCCACTACGTTCTGAATCATCGGTGTCTCTACGACCACGTTTGAAGTCAGCAAACCAATGTTTTATTGTTGTTGGTATTGAGCGGAGTCTTTATAACATTGTTCAAGCCACTTCTTCGCTTGAACGGTATTTTTTCCCATCAGGAAGCAGTGTAAAATTAAAATACGAAATTAGTTTTAATCCATTGTTCTGAAAATAACAAAAGTATCGTCACTTTTGGCACAATAACTCACAAACCAATGAATAGTATATCATGAAATTTTAACAGCTGACTTTCAAAGGTTAGTATTGACTGAAAGAAACGTGACTACAATAAAACTAGCGCCATCTATGTGTTAGGCCCGGGACTTTTCAGTCCATGTTTCAGATGGCTAAAAACGATTTGTTGTGAGTTTTCCAATTTATGAATGAATTTAAACATTGCATTTTTGATTTAATCGATCTTGTCCCTTACACAATCCCGTCTTTTTTTTTGCTTTCGTGTGTTCCGCCTTATAATCGTTCCGGTACAATTATGAAAGTGACGCATTAAAAGTTACAAAACTCACACAATCAATCTACTAGTACGTGCGATTAACGATATTCGAAAATGTGCCAAGGTGTACGAGGAAGAATGTTTGAAGAAGAGAATGCTGCCACTGTACAGAAAGCATAGGGCTCCTGCTTTCTTCTGGGCGGATTTGGCTTCAGCTCACTACGCCAACTCCGTTCTACAGTGGTTGTCAAAAAATAATGTACAATTCGTGGAAAAGGACATCAACCCACGGAACTGCCCGGATCTTCGGCCAATGGAAAGGTATTGGGCAATTGTCAAGCGCCACTTTCGGAAGGAAGGTACAGTGTCCCAAAACATGCAGGAGTTCAAAAAAAAAACTGGACAGCTGCCACAAGGAAAGTCACAAAAGTAACTGTGCAGAATTTAATGATGTCAAGTCCAAAGTGCGAGCGTTTCACAGAAAATAGGATATTCTTCAATATAATCAGTGAAATGCATAAAAATGTAATTTTTCTACAATATATCGAAAACTGATGTCAAAATATGTTTTTTTTTTCGCTTTTTTATTCAATAATCAATGTTGCTAACTACTTTAGAGTAATCCCTATTGAAAAAACAAATCTCCTAAAAAAACACCCTTTATCAGCGACCGAAAGCTTGCTTTGCCTGCCGATAAAATGCTTCGAAATTTAAAATCACATCTCCAGATTACCTCAATGGTAGAGCGACTCTACGGATTGAATAAGTGCTGCTTCTAAAGGATATAGTCTGACCAGTTTCTCTTTCATTGTTGTATCTTTTCAAATGTTTTTTTTTTTCATAGTTATCAGCTTTCCATTGTTCGAACTCAGAAAGTCTAGACCTATTTTTTCGAATTTTTGGGCTTGAACACACAATCGTCTTATGTGCTCTAATGTCAAGTTCGTCGGAACCCAAAAGTCTACTTCGAGCCGAAGGCTTTTTTTCTCAAATTGACCCAATCAACTTAACACGCAATTGGTCATCAAACGCTTAAAACGGTGCAGCCCTATAATCCGTACAGAAAGGAACAAACGAAGACAAATTTTACTTCGACATAAAAGTTTCTTTGTTAAATCTCATTCCCAGAGGAAAGCCTGTTATCATCGCCAACTTTCCACTCTCCTACCTCTCTCTACCCATTTTTCAATCTGTCAAGCCGGGGGTTAGTTATTGCGCCTCGAGAAAATTCGCCACTTCGCCACACACACACACCCTTTCGTTTTCGGAAGTCCTTTCATCCCACAGGAACGGGACCGAGTGGCGACGGCATCGACTTTTCTGACGCCGTCCATTCAACCACTTTTGTCGTCACCCTTCTGCTTTTCATCACACTTGTCCTTCTGCGCTGATATTTTTTGTTCGACCAGATTGAAGATCCTTGGCGTACGAGCAACGGGATATGTGTTTAGGGAGTTCGATTAACTAAATTTGAGGTTTTACAGGCGAGAATTCAAAGTCATTCGAGATGAGGGACACGAACTGCTGAACGTAATGTATGAATTGATTCTCATGTTACCTTCTTGTGGATTTGAAAGTGACACACGCTAATTGAATTGTCATCAAATGAGGGTTAATCAAAAGATTTATCGCTCGAAGATTTTCCTATCGTAACTATCGCATGAACTCAATACTTCTCGTTGAACGCGTCATTTCAAATCCTTGCTAGTGAATGAATAAAAAAAAAGCAGCAGAAATGTGATCAATCAAATGCGTTTGGCAAACAAGGGGTGAGCCTCGAAGACAGACCAGTGCGTAGGGTCGGGCCCAAAATGTGCGATTGAGACGACAGCATCAATTTATCAACGCTTCCCGAATTCAAACAGCCAAGCCGGATCAGAGTGTAATACACGCACAATAAAGAATAGAGATGAAGAAGAAAAAAATACTTCTCTTCTGAACCACGCTGAAAGCTTGTCATTCATCACTGCTGAAAGTAAGAGAAAGAGAGAGTGAGGAAAAACACCACAATCTAGTGACTAGGATCGGGGGGAAACTCGAAGAAAGGTTCCTGAAATGTTTGACATTTATGCGTCCACGCAAATTTTCCCGTTCCTTTCGAGACGCAGTAACACTACCAGGTCATACTGGAATCGTTTTCAACGAGAAAGAATTACTCGAATTTACACACAGACGGTTTCGAGAATCTATCCTGTAGATCAAGCGAGTTCCATAAATTCACTTTATTTGGTTTCACTTGAATGATCCTTGCAGGCCCAAAGTTGACGGCAATAAATCACTCAAAGCTTATTTCGATTATCGCAACGCGGACTCACAGTACAGTAAGGACTTTAGAAGACTGACCCATTTCACTGAAACCCATTTTTCCGGTTCTATACCTTGGTTACTATTTAGGATCGTTCGAGTGGTACAATTGAGAGTATAAGTTTTTGCTGAATATCGATAAACCGGAAGTCGCCATCTTGGATTTTAAAACGACCTTAAACGTTACTTCCCGCCAATCTACTCATCTTATCAGTTTCAAAATTACGTAAAAAGTTTTAATTTATTTCATTTTGTAGCTGGGAAAAGCCTCGTAGAGATAAAATTTATAGTCTCTTTTTCCAAAAGGCATAGAACCTCCTCATCTTTTCTACTGACAGATAATAATATCCAAATGTGGTACAATATAAGACTTCGATTAAACTAAATTACATTACAAATTAGTTGTATAGTATTTGCTTGTAAAATTGCCCTAGCTCTCGAACTAGATAGATAAGGAATCATGGAACCATCGCTTTATTGCATTTCGGGATAGATGAAAATTAAAAATCATCTGAGCAACTATTGAAAAAACGAAACATACTAAGAAAAGGCTCAGGGGTCGGAAGCCTTTATATTGAGAATGAGATAGTACTTCAGCCTCATTTTCCGGTATCTACTCGTCAAATCTATTCCGAAAAAAACTTATTTTAAGCGTTTTCAATAATTATTGATAAACCGGAAGTCGTGATCTAGGATTTGAAATCGACATTAAACATCTTTTTCCGGAATATACTCATCAATTCCGTTCCGACGAGGCGAATTACCTTAAGGTCTTCAAAGGCCTTCGGTTTTCAAAGGCCTTAGATCTCAAAAGACCCTAGGTCTCAAAAGACCTTCGGTCTTCGAAGGCCTTTGGCCTTAAAAGGTCTGCGGTCTTCAAAGGTTTTCGGTTTACAAAAGCCTTTGGCTCTAAAATGCCTTTGGTTTTCAAAGGCCTTTAGTCTTCAGCGGCCTTTGATTTTCGGTCTTCAAAGACCTTCAATCTTTAAAGGCTTCAAAGGTCTTCAGCCTCAAAAGACCTTCGGTCTTCAAACGTCTTCGATCTTCAAATAAAGTCTTCAAAGGTCTTCGATCTTCCCAAGCTTTCGATCTTAAAAATGCCTTCGGTCTTGAAAAAGCTTCTGTCTCAAATGAACTTCGGTTTCAAAAGACCTTCGGTCTCAAAAACCTTTGGTCTTCAAAGGCCTTCGATCTTCAAAGAAAATTTTCAAAGACCTTCGATCTTCACAGAAAGTCTTCAAAGGCCTTCGATCTTGGAAACCCTTCGGTCTTGAAAGACCTTCGGTCTCAAATGACCTTCGGTTTCAAAGGACTTTCGATCTCAATAGACCTTCGCTTGAAAATACCTTCATCTGAAAAGGCCTTGGATCTTCAAAGGCCCTTATTCTTTAAAGGCCTTCAGTCTTCATAGGCCGCTGATTATAAAGGCCTTCGCTCATCAAAGGTAATCGATCTTAAAAACCTTCGGTCTTTAAAGGCCTTCGATATTCAAAGGCATTCAGTCCGAAAAGACCTTCGCCTGAAAAAACCTTCGTCTGAAAAGGCTTTGGTAATAAAATGCCTTGGATCTTCAAAGGCCTTTGATTTTAATAGCCTTAGGTCTTCAAGGGTTTTCGGTTTTCGAAAGTCTTTGGTCTTCAAAGGCCTTCGCTCTTCAAAGGCATTCGATCTTAAAAGGCCTGCGGTCTGAATAAACCTTCGTATAAAAAGACCTTCATCGGAAAAGACCTTCGTCTGAAAAAACCTTCGTCTGAAAAGGCCTTCGGTCTTTGCAGGCCTTCGATCTTCACAGGCCTTCAGTCTTAAAAGGCATTCGGTCTTCAAAGGCCATTGATCTTTAAAGGCCTTTTTGATTTTCAAAGATCTTTGGTCTTCAAAGCCATTCGGTTTTAAAAAGCCTTCGATCTTAAAAGGCTTTCGGTTTTGAAAGGCCTTCGGTTTCCGAAGGTCTCCAGGTTTGAAAGGCTTTTTGTCATCAAAGGGCTTTGGTCTTCAAAGTTATTCGGTCAACAGAGATCTTTGGTCTTTAAAGCCATTCGGTTTTAAAAAGTCTTCGATCTTAAAAGGCTTCCGGTTTTAAATGCTTTTCGGTCTTAAAAGGTTTTCGGTCTTGAAAGGTTCTTGGTCTTGAAAGGTTTTTGGTCTTACAAGGCCTTTCGTCTTGAAAGACCTTTGGTCTTAAAAAGTCCTCGGTTTTAAAAAGTTTCCGGTCTCAAAAGGCCTTCGATTTTAAAAGGCCTTCGATTTTAAATGGCCTTTGGTTTTAAAAAGCCTTCGGTCTTATAAGGCTTTCAGTCTCAAAAAACCTTGTATCTTAAAAAACCTTCGATCTTAAAAGATATTCCATCTTAAAATGCCTTTGGTCTTGAAAGGCCTTCGATTTTACAAGGCCTACTGTTTTAAAGGCCATCGATCTTTAAAGGTCTTCAAAGGCTTTTGATCTTGAAAGGTCTTTGGTTTAAAAAGGCCTTCGGTCTTGAAAGGTCTTCGGTTTTAAATGGCTTGCGGTCTTCAAAGGCCTTCGGTTTCAAAAAACCTTCGTTCTTCAAAGGCTTTTGGTCTTGGAAGGTCGATGATCTTAAAAGGCCTTTGGTCTTAAAAAGCCTTCGGTTTTAAAAGGCATTCGGTCTTGAAAGTCCTTCGGTTTGAAAAGATCCTCGTCTGAAAAGACCTTCGTCTGAAAAGACCTTCGTCTGAAAAGACTTTCGTCTGAAAAGACCTTCGTCTGAAAAGACCATCGTCTGCAAAATCCCTCGTCTGAAAAGGCCTTCAATCATTAAAGGCCTCCGATCTTCAAAGGCCTTCGGTCTTCAAAGGCCTTCGGTTTTCAAAGGCCTTCGATCTTCAAAGGCATTCGGTCTTGAAAGTTCTGCGGTTTGAAAAGATCTTCGTCTGAAATATCCCTCGTCTGAAAAGTCCCTCGTCTGAAAAGGCCTTCGATCATTGAAGGCCTCCGATCTTCAAAAGCCTTCGGTCTTCAAAGGCCTTCGATTTCAAAAGCCTTCGATTTCAAAAAAACCTTTGGCCTTCAAAGGTTTTTGGTCTTCAAATGCTTTTGGTCTTGAAAGGTCTTTGGTCTTAAATTGCCTATGGTCTTGAAAGGCCTTCGGTCTTAAAAGGTTTTCGGTTTCAAATGGTCTGCGGTTTTCAAAGGCTTTCGGTCTTCGAAGACTTGTCTCAAAAGGCTTTCGGTCTCAAAAAACCTTCGGACTTCAAAGACTTTTGGTCCTAAAAGGCCTTTGGTCTTAAAAGAACTTCAATTTTCAAAGGACTTCGATCTTAAAAGGCCGTCAGTCTTCAAAGGCATTCGATCTTGAAAGTCTTTCGGTTTGAAAAGATCTTCGTCTGAAAAAGCCTTTGATCCTTAAAGGCTTTAGGTATGGATGGTAAAAAATATATTGTCTCTTATCTGTAAAATCATATCCCGGTGTTTAATTGGCTGCTTGTGTCAAGAACAAGAGGCTTTGTAATGAACTGTAATTTTTTCGTTTCTTATAAAAATCTAATCAAATGTACGTTAAAAATTAAGTTTCAAATTATTTTGAATTTAATTTTTTTTTTGATTTTTTCAGTTATTGAAAAAAGCATTCAACTTTAATTTATTGCATTATCATTTTAGAGTGTCTGAATATTTTCCTAACCCTTCTTTTAGAAAAATCATTTTATGTAACTAACAGTTCTCGAGCTACAACGATTTGAAGTACATGCAAATCGTTTTTTTTTCATTTTTTAAGAACTATTCTAGAGTCGAATCGGTCTCTCTATTCGTGATATACTGAAGATGTGTTTCTTCCAAATCGGAGTTAGTCGATTCTGATTTTACCACCATTTCTGTTGTAAATTTCTAGAATTTCTCAGTAGAACTCAAACTGCATTGAAAGTCTCGAATCTCGAATTAGGATGATTGGACTGCGAATCTTTCCAGCACCAAATTACAAAATATAAGTTCTTTTCTTGGTCTTAATTATTTCGAAATACAGTGGTGTTTTTTTTTCATAAAGCTCGAATAAGTTTGTACGGGTCGGTTCAAATGTTATTTCGATTGCAAATTATTTAGTGTGATTTTCTTCTATCAGCGATGAAATGTAAAAAATCGTTTAAATTTTTGAGCTCAGAAAAAAAATCCGATTAGGCAAGCAATTAGCAGATGTGAGCTAAAAAAAATCTAAAGTCGAGTCTACGAACTCCAGTTTTATTTAGAAATAACCTGAGCATACAACGTAAAAATATAAGGTTTTTATACATTACTTGACTACTTGAAAAGTAAATGACAAAATTACGTATTTTTTAATAATCAGTTTACTAACAGACTCAAATTGCCCCCGAAACGTATCACACACAATCAACTACAACCAATGACCGAAAATATCAATCAATAAACAAGTAGCCTTTATCTACATCGATTCCCCCGATTAGAGTTGATGTAATAACCAACACATAACAACAATAGGCAAACAGAAGGGGAAATTTCCTCGAAGGAACTCTGGTCGGAAGCAAGTTTCCCGCACTCTCTGAATAACTGTCTGCCTGCCTGTCATGGAATGAAAAGGAAACGCTTGGCTGAACGAATTAGATGGAGGAAATCCTTCACGAAGATGGGAAATAATCACTTGACTCTTTCTCAGCTGCCACTTTTTTTGGGCCCTGGTGACTGAAAGATCTGGTCTGCTTTTCCATCGATGGTTATCTATTAGCTGTATTGCATCAACGCTTCCGTGAATTATTCGAAACATCATTCAGTAATCTGCTGGACCGTGATAACATGCTCAAACCCCGTAGCAAAACCGCCAGCCTAGTATTCCAGCAAACTAATTAATCGCTTTAAAATAACATCGGGGTTCCCCAGCAAACACAGTGTCGGCAGTGTCCCCTATTCGAATAACATCAATCACGCCGCACTCCCGACCAAAATTTCTAAAAAAAAACAAAACAAAAAATAAACTTCTCCCTCCAACCAGCGGGAGGAAGAGAGAGAGAAAGACGCGGGGAGCACGAAACGGTTTGAAAGCGCTAAATTAAGTTGAAAACAAGCAAATCAATATGCACACATGTTCGACAAAACCGAGCAACATTGGCGAAATATCGCAATACAGGAAGATGCAGAAAATAGCGTGAGGAAGATGCGGATTGAGGGAGAAGGGTTTCAAGAGGGGGAACAAAATCAGCATATGTAACTAAACACGCGCGCTCGATTCGCCGACAGCAACACAACAACGACACTGTGAACGGAACGGAACGGATCGGATCGGATTGGAATGGAACGAAAGGAGCGGAAGGCAGGCACTACATGTAACGAAGCATCGTTGGAAAATTCAACCAACAAAGTCCGGATTTGGCACCCTCCCGTAACCGAACCGAGTTCCCGCGGAACAGCCACTCAAAGGAAATAAAACAAAGCGGGAGGAAGAGAGAGAGAGAGAGAACGAAAAAAAAGCACTAAAGGCGCGTAAAGCATCGCCGGCGGGCTGGCAAAACACCGACCGATCCGAGAGTCTCCTGCGACAGGACGTCAGTCGAGCCACCACACTGTCGAGCACCGCGCACGACGAGAGTGATTTTGTTGCCTCCTGACCGCGTAACAGAGGGACCGTATTAGCCCTAAATAAATCAAATTTATTCATAAACCAACAACACCGCGATGCTATAACTGTTGGGCCTACCCGTCGTCCGTCTTCCCGTCCATCGGCTACCGATGGTGCTTCAATTCCAATCCGTACTGAAAGCGCGAAAGCTAAGCTACTTTTCGACAACAATGGCATGGAAAAAGTGTGAGGGCAATGTGGGACGCGGTTGCCATCGTGCATCGCATCGCGATTGTTTCGTCATGAAATACGTTTTCTGACAATAAACACTACTGTCCGAACTGTGTTGCTGGTTTTTAAAAGAAATCCACGATTTCGGAACACAGCAACATAGCGCTTGCCGAACAAAATATTTTTTTCAGATTATTGTTTTCGCCACCGTCAGATAGGTGTGAATAGATGTATCATGCCTTGGATAAGTGAGATACTGAAAATAGAGACGGGAAGGGATATGCTTGTCACTAGTAATGAATGAAGGGTGTGTCTGTTATATGTACATCTCTGGTTATAAACTTAAATTCAAAAACTAAACAAACATCTAAACTGAAAATAGAAATGAAAAAACCCAAGACTAACAGCAAAAACACTAAAAATTAAAAATAAAAAGCTATAAACAATAGAAACTAAAAACAATAGAAACTAAAAACAAAAAAATAAAAAGAAAAAACCAAAAACTGAAAACTTAAAACTAAGAACAATAAATTCAAAACTAACCCTGGAAATTAAAAGGAAAGAATCAGAAATTAAAAACTATTAACTAATAACTAAAAACCTAAAGTTAGAGGTCAAAAGCAAAAAATAAAAAGTAAAAAGTAAAAAGTAAAAAGTAAAAAGTAAAAAGTAAAAAGTAAAAAGTAAAAAGTAAAAAGTAAAAAGTAAAAAGTAAAAAGTAAAAAGTAAAAAGTAAAAAGTAAAAAGTAAAAAGTAAAAAGTAAAAAGTAAAAAGTAAAAAGTAAAAAGTAAAAAGTAAAAAGTAAAAAGTAAAAAGTAAAAAGTAAAAAGTAAAAAGTAAAAAGTAAAAAGTAAAAAGTAAAAAGTAAAAAGTAAAAAGTAAAAAGTAAAAAGTAAAAAGTAAAAAGTAAAAAGTAAAAAGTAAAAAGTAAAAAGTAAAAAGTAAAAAGTAAAAAGTAAAAAGTAAAAAGTAAAAAGGAAAAAGTAAAAAGTAAAAAGTAAAAAGTAAAAAGTAAAAAGTAAAAAGTAAAAAAAGAAAAGTAAAAAGTAAAAAGTAAAAAGTAAAAAGTAAAAAGTAAAAAGTAAAAAGTAAAAAGTAAAAAGTAAAAAGTAAAAAGTAAAAAGTAAAAAGTAAAAAGTAAAAAGTAAAAAGTAAAAAGTAAAAAGTAAAAAGTAAAAAGTAAAAAGTAAAAAGTAAAAAGTAAAAAGTAAAAAGTAAAAAGTAAAAAGTAAAAAGTAAAAAGTAAAAAGTAAAAAGTAAAAAGTAAAAAGTAAAAAGTAAAAAGTAAAAAGTAAAAAGTAAAAAGTAAAAAGTAAAAAGTAAAAAGTAAAAAGTAAAAAGTAAAAAGTAAAAAGTAAAAAGTAAAAAGTAAAAAGTAAAAAGTAAAAAGTAAAAAGTAAAAAGTAAAAAGTAAAAAGTAAAAAGTAAAAAGTAAAAAGTAAAAAGTAAAAAGTAAAAAGTAAAAAGTAAAAAGTAAAAAGTAAAAAGTAAAAAGTAAAAAGTAAAAAGTAAAAATTAAAAAGTAAAAAGTAAAAAGTAAAAAGTAAAAAGTAAAAAGTAAAAAGTAAAAAGTAAAAAGTAAAAAGTAAAAAGTAAAAAGTAAAAAGTAAAAAGTAAAAAGTAAAAAGTAAAAAGTAAAAAGTAAAAAGTAAAAAGTAAAAAGTAAAAAGTAAAAAGTAAAAAGTAAAAAGTAAAAAGTAAAAAGTAAAAAGTAAAAAGTAAAAAGTAAAAAGTAAAAAGTAAAAAGTAAAAAGTAAAAAGTAAAAAGTAAAAAGTAAAAAGTAAAAAGTAAAAAGTAAAAAGTAAAAAGTAAAATGTAAAAAGTAAAAAGTAAAAAGTAAAAAGTAAAAAGTAAAAAGTAAAAAGTAAAAAGTAAAAAGTAAAAAGTAAAAAGTGAAAAGTAAAAAGTAAAAAGTAAAAAGTAAAAAGTAAAAAGTGCCTTTGAAGAGCGAAGGCCTTTCAAATCAGCGGACTATGAAGACTGAAGGCCTTTAAAGATCAAAAGCCTTTGAAGATCCAAGGCCTTTTCAGATGAAGGTATTTTCAGGCGAAGGCCTTTTGAGACCGAAAGTCCTTTGAAACCGAAGGTCTGTCAAGACCGATTTTTTTAAGATCGAAAGCTTTCTAAGATCGAAGGTCTTTGACGACAAAAGGTCTTTGAAGATCGAAGCCCTTCGAAGACCAAAGGTCTTTAAATGTCGATGGCCTTTGAAAACCGAAGGCCTTTTCAGATGAAGGTATTTCCAGGCGAAGGTCTTTTGAGACCGAAAGTCCTTTGAAACCGAAGGTCATTGAAACCGAAGTTCTTTCAAGAGCGAAGGCTTTTTAAGATCGGAAGTTCGAAGGCCTTTGATGACTTTCTTCGAAGATTGAAAGCCTTTGAAAATTTTCTTTGAAGATCGAAGGCCTTTGAAGACCAAAGGTTTTTGAGACCGAAGGTCTTTTGAAACCGAAGGTCATTTGAGACAGAAGCTCTTTCAAGCCCGAAGGCTTTTTAAGATCGAAAGCTTGGGAAGATCGAAGGACTTTGAAGACCGAAGGTCTTTTGCGGCTGAAGACCTTTGAAGAGTGAGGCCTTTAAAGATTGAAGGCCTTTGAAGACCGAAAATCAAAGGCCGGTGAAGACTAAAGGCCTTTGAAAACCAAAGGCATTTCAGAGCCAAAGGCTTTTGTAAACCGAAAACCTTTGAAGACCGCAGACCTTTTAAGGCCAAAGGCCTTTGAATATCGAAGGCCTTTGAAAACCGAAGGCCTTTGAATATCGAAGGCCTTTGAAAACCGAAGGCCTTTTAATACCGAAGGCCTTTGAAGACCGAAGAGACCTTTTGAGATCTAAGACCTTTGAAGACCGAAGGCCTTTAAAGACCTTAAGATCATTCGCCTCGTCGGAACGGAATTGATGAGTATATTCCGGAAAAAGATGTTTAATGTCGATTTCAAATCTTAGATCACGACTTCCGGTTTATCAATAATTATTGAAAACGCTTAAAATAAGTTTTTTTCGGAAAAGATTTGACGAGTAGATACCGGAAAATGAGGCTGAAGCACTATCTCATTCTCAATATAAAGGCTTCCGGTTTAGCGATATCCCTCGAAAACCCTCGAGCCTTTTTCTAATATTTCGTTTTTTTAATAGTTGCTCAGATGATTTTTAATTTTCATCTATCCCGAAATGCAATAAAGCGATGGTTCCATGATTCCTTATCTATCTAGTTTGAGAGCTAGGGCAATTTTACAAGCAAATACTACACAACTAATTTGTAAAGTAATTTAGTTTAATCGAAGTCTTATTTTGTACCACATTTGGATATCATAATCTGTCAGTAGAAAAGATGAGGAGGTTTTATGCCTTTTGAAAAAAGAGACTATAAATTTTATCTCCACGAGGCTTCTCCCTGCTATAGAATGAAATAAATGAAAACTTTTCAAGTAATTTCGAAAGTGATAAGATGAGTAGATTGGCGGAAAGTAACGTTTAAGGTCGTTTCAAAATCCAAGATGGCGACTTCCGGTTTATCGATATTCTTGCTTGCTATACCTACAATTATTACGTGTACATGAATAATCCTTAATTATATTTAAGGTTTTAGGTTTTTGAAAATTGTATGAGTACTACGTGCATCGTCATTCGAATACAGTCTTGTGACGATTGTGGTTTCTGAAATCGGATCGAAAGAATGGTACTTCTGTGTGCCTGGAATCATTTTGGTAACCTTATAAAAACTTAAAACTTTAACTTAAAAACTTAAAACCTTAAATTTTATTAAGAATTATTCATGTACATGTAATAATTGTAGATATAGCAAGCAAATAAACAATTCATGGAAATATAAAAAAAAAATGGTGTCCAAGTATCTTAAGAACAGCTACTTTTAGAAAAAAGGATATCATGAACAAATTTTTTGCATTCAACCTGTAGAATAATATTCTACTGTTTAAATGATTATCTTTCAATGAGAACTTGAAGTTTTGAATATATCTGTAAATTGTTTTAGCTGTAACTTCTTCATTTTTCAAAAGGTACGGATGAGAGAGCCATCAATCTGTAGGTAAGAGCTTTAAAATAAAAATTATCAAAAAAATCGAAACAAGGTGTACAACTTTGCTTCCGCCGTATTTTTCCAAAATTAAAAGCTTTATGCTTACAGATGTATTATTCAAAGTATTGTCCATCGCCAGCGACAACTTTCTCCCATCTTTCCGGCAATTTTCGGATCCCGGCTCGAAAAAAGGAGTCCTGTTTTGACGCTATCCATGAGCAATCCATTTTTCCAACTCTTCGAAGGATTGAAAATGTTGATCTGCCAGGCCGTGTGCCATCGAACGGAATAGGTGGAAGTCAGAAGGGGCGACATCTGGGGAATACAGCGGGTGGGGCAAGACTTCCCATTTCAGCGTTTCCAGGTACTTTTTGACCACTTTTGCGACGTGAGGCCGAGCATTGTCGTGTTGGAGGATGACTTTGTCATGTCGCTCTTGATATTGTGGCCGCTTGTTTTTTAGCGCGCGACTAAGGCGCATCAGTTGCGTTCGGTAGCGATCTCCTGTGATGGTTTCACCCGGTTTTAAGAGCTCGTAGTAAATCACACCGAGCTGATTCCACCAAATACAAATCATAACCTTGGCGCCGTGGATATTCGTTTTTGCCTTCGACGAAGTAGCATGCCCGGGCTTTCCCCATGATTTTCTGCGTTTAAGATTATGGATTAGATGTAAAAATTCCTTACGATTTTGACTTTGAAGCAGTTGGTCACATACAAATAGACGGTGCTCGATGTCCCTCGGTTTCAACTCGTACGGCACCCAGTTTCCTTCTTTCTGAATCATGCTCAGGGCCTTGAGACTCTTTGAAATGTCTTGCTGACTCACTCCCAACGATTCGGCAAGCTCTTCTTGGGTTTGGCACGAATCTTCATCAAGCAATGCTTCTAGTTGTTCATCTTTGAAGGTTTTTTCTCTTCCACCACCATGTTTGTCTTCGACATCGAAATCACCATTTTTAAAACGTTGAAACCAGAGTGTCGACACGTTCTTTTACTCAGAGCAGCATCACCGTAAGTTTCTGAAAGCATTCGATGAGCTTCAGCTGCATTTTTTTCGAATTGTAATAGAAAAATAAAACTTCCCGCAAATGGCGAGAATTGGGCACATAAACAGACATTTTCGAGCGTGAATAATACCAAAACAAGAACAACTGTCACTGAAACGGCGACGACAATTCGTTAGGCACTGTACACACTCACTTTAAAGGCATTATCATCTATGTATCAGTCTCAGCTGGTACAGCCACCTATCGGAGAACGGCGGAAGCAAAGTTGTACACCTGATAATTTTATTGGTTTTTTTTTGAAATTATTGAGAAAAAAATCAAAAATTTTTGTCAGTGTATATTTTTTTAGAGTGCACTATTGATTCCCTACAACTTCTTCCTGGCTATCTTTGAACGGTTTCCGAGTTACAACGAGAAGAACTAAATGTTTTAGCTGTAACTTCTTCATTTTTCGCAAGGCACGGATGGGATAGCCATCAATCTGTAGGTTATAATGACAGCTTTAAAATAAAAATTATCAAAAAACAATTGAGAAAAAAAAATTTTTCAGTGTATTTTTTTTTAGAGTACCCAATTGACACAGCTTCTTCCTGAACGCCATTTTTTGTACAATTAACGGTTTCCGAGTTACAACGATTTGAAAAAGGCCATTTTTGTGAAATGCAAAAATACATACGCCTTTTTTAAATATCAGTCGTGAGTCGGATTGACCTCTCCATCGGTTCAAAACTTATGGTTTGCCATACTGAAGCCATGTGCAAAGTTTCATCCGAATCGGAGAAGGTCGAGTCTGATGATCTGCTAAGCATTTCTGGAATTGCTCCGCTTAAAAAAAAGCTGCGCTGTAGATCCTTGTTTTTCCGTATTGAAAAACCGCAGAGCTCCGGTAATCCGCGTAAATGAAAATAGCGTAATTTCAGAGATCCGTCTAACTTCAAAATCTGTTCAAAAATATCGGATAACTGCGTAGAAAAATGCCCGCGTTACTTCGTAAATCCTCGTAAAAAACCGACGTAACTTTGGAAATCCGCAATAAAAAAAACTTGGGAGTCTTCAAAATCCGTATAAAAAAAACTGCGCTATTTCGAAAATTCGCGTAACTTTAGAAATCCGTGTTAAAAACCGTAGAGTTTCAGCAATCCACGCAAACACAAATCACGTAATTTCGGAGATCCGCGTGACTTCGGAAATCCGCCTATCTTCAAAAACGACCTAACTTCTGAAATCTGCGTAATTTTGGAAATCCGCGTTAAGACAGAAATCCGTGTTTAAAATATCCGCGTAACTCCGGAAATTCACGTTGAATAACGCGAAACTTCGTCATTTTTTTTTTCGTAAAAAACGACGTAGCTTCAGAAATTCTCGTCCATATCGAATCGTTGTACGACATTGTCCGAAAAGTGTTGAAACACCGATTCCAATTACACACGACAATGCCCAACCTCAGGTTGAAGGCCAGTTCCTTCCCCGAATCGGCTGATATTATTAGAATTTAGTGATCGATCAATCAACGCATCAATTTCTACTGCTATTATCTCGCGAAGGAGACAAGTCCTACGGGGTGACATGATAAGAGACCCCATCATCGCGGAAAGCCACACAAAAATCAGCAACTAGTCTGGCAACTCTGCCCTGCCCCCACCCCCACAGCGTGAAGCGAGTTAGTCTCTAGTAGCCGGAAAACAAGCGTGAGAGCTTCCTGCCGGTGGCGGCGGCGGCGGCGGCGGCGGCTATGTAATCAAAAGCAACAGTAACGCGACAACACCGCCGAGAATGACGTTCTGTTCCTTGCCACCATGAACCGAACTACGACGACGACTACAATCACAACGGAACGTTTTACGGCCCCGTACTCGGATTCCTGGAGCTCACCAACACCAACAGACGAGCGCGGTTCCCAAATTGCAGTGCTCTCACTCAGCTGGCCAGAAAAAAAGGGGAAACCACCGCTCACTCGTTTTGTCTCAGTATGGACACTGTGAGTACGAGGAAAAAAAACCCACCCGTCACTCAATTTTCTCCTGCTGCTGTATACAGACAGGCGAAATAGGATTACTCGCCACCGAAGAGGAGAAGTGAAGTGCATTAGTGTTTAAACGGTTTTTAGCTTTTCCGCTCCGTTTGAGAAGCGTTTGGGCGCCAGATTCCGTCCAATGTCCCTTTTTTTCGCCCCCCTTCGGAACGGTTTTGTATATGTTTTATGTATTTCGTGGAGGAGGAGCAGGAGGAGGAGAGAATCACCCATACACGGAAGCCAAGTGCTGCTCACCAAACCTGACTGACTGACTGTGTTTTCTTCTGGGTGGAGAGAAAAAGGGTGAGTGTGGGGGTTCTCATTCGGGCTTCGGAGACAGTGGAAATATGTTTTTCCCCGGTCGTCGCCTACTCTGTTTTTCTTTTGTCTTATCCCGCCGCATCGGATTGTTGTTTCGAATGATTTCGGTTTATTTATTTTCGTTCGTCACATGAGCCGTGTGTGATATTTTACGTTTAATTTTTTTCTTTGTTCAAAATTGTGCAATTGAAACCGATAAAAGGACGAAAATAGGAGTAAGGTAATTTTCGGATTCGATTGCTTTATTGCGTCATCTAGAAAAAGTGAATAATTTAAGAAGGAAGTTTCTTTTCAGTCCAATCGATTAATGTTCGTGCCGTTCGTCGCGTTTTTCCTTGACACCGTTTAGCACATGGTTTTGCGCTACTCATTTTCCTGACGAGAGATCCCAATTTATTATCTCACCCCACTGCACTGGCATCCCACACACGGAACGAACCCTGTGACGAGACGTGGCTGTGGTAAAGTTGTTATATTTATTTACCACGCCGATTGTCACCCTTCGTCATATCTTCGTCGTCCTTTTCGTCTCCGTCCGTGGCAGCGAAGGGTCCGTCCGAGTCCCACTTTAGGGTGGTCGGGCGGCAGTGGATGATGATGATGATGAAACTACGACACGCATTAGATCAACACCCTTGGATTCGGCCGATTCCATGTTTGCATTCGAACCTAAAACCTAAACCAGAGAGAGAGAGAGAAACAGTAGGATGAAAAAGGATATAATCAAAGATAATATGAAATCATACCCCGGATAATAGGAAAATGACAATAGGAGTCACCGAGCCGAGAGTGTGTGGGATGGGAAATGAAATGATGGAATACGAACGACAAACAACGAATGTCCTTTTTCCGACCCCCACACCACCCATCACCCCGACTGTACCAACTCCGACTCCGACGGTGCTCGGGATTGAAAAGATGGGTATGAAATTGAAATAATAAAAACGACAACTTTTCCGTTTTTTCCCATCCCAAATGACGACATTCAAGCATCGCCTTTTTTCCGGAGGAGTAGATTTCCTTCGACGAAGCTTGGCTCTTCCCGAACACTACGAAGGTTCCGTGATGACAACAAAAAAACTGGTGGTTATTGTTGTGAAATTGAAACGATGATTTATTTAGATTTGAAAATAAAAATGACTATCGCGTTACCGGGAAGCTTTCATCAGTCCTTCAGTCCAATCGGGTCATCCGGCGGTTGGGGCGGAGAAAAGCTAGCAAGCAGCAAAAGGTGGTAGCATCAATTACTGGGCCGTCTACAGAGGGAGTGAAAACTTGTTGCTGCGCTCTGAGCAGTTAATTTTAATTTCAGTCTGTTCAATTTTCATCATTTATGCGATTAAATAAAGCATGTTTTCTGGCGAGGGAGTGGGGGACTCTCCCACACTCGCGACACATGACAAGTGACGTGACGTTGGGGATAAAAATTGGCAAAATAAAAATTTAATCAGTGTGAGTCAGGTTTTTCGGTGTCATAAATAATTCATTGACCCAAACAAAACCCCAAGAGCGAAGCAGAGAAAGAACAAGCGAAATTCAGTGACGGAGCGAATAATTGGTCATTTCAGATTAATAAACAATTTAATTGAACCACCCGTCATCATCATCAACAACATTACATTACATTATTACAACAGTGTCCCGCCGTTTTTTTGGGATGGGGGCCGGAGAAACCTGCCTAGCAGTAGCAACAGCAACAAAGAGTACAAAGTGAAAAATAATTTTATATTACCACCCACATCCCCCTTCCCACCCAATTGTCGACGTACAATCCGGACGAATCAGATTTATAATGAATTTTCAAATTAATCAAAATACAAATTTCGCACCACCCGTCCGTTGTTACTTCCGCAGGATGGCCGCCAGAAAGGTGAACCTGACGGCACTTGATGTTGAAAATGAGTTGAATTATTTTCCATGTGACCTTCGAGAGCCAGCCGCTAGGAGGCCAGTTAATACACTCCCTCCGCATTCCAACAACATCGCCTTGCTACCGACTATTTTCATTTTTTTTATTTTTTGGTTTGATTTGATTGTTGTTGCATTTTATCGAAATTATTATCGAAACAGTGTAAATGAGCGGGGACATTCGACGTCTGTTTCGGCAAGTTCCGGTAGCGAAAGTGGGGTGAGGGGGAGGAAACCAAAGTTGTATGTTTTCGTAAATAACATTATTAAACATTAAATTACCCATCGGCTAAAGGGTGGTTCAGGGAGCGCGTTGTTCGATGCAGTTAAATTACGACGACGATTCGAACATGAAATCGATTCAGTTTACTGTTTGAATTTCTCGTACGCCAGCAACCGAATCAGAGAACAAATGATAAAATGATGGTGCCAAATTTCCACTGCAAGATGGGTGATCTAGAGCTAGATGGCTTAGCAGGAAAAGCGGCTTCGTTTGAGCCTCAACTTGGAAGGAATGTTTAAATTGAGAGCACCGTAGTTCTAGTCGCACTGGAAAATTGGCTGCGATTTCTGTGAACAGGAAATGTCACGCTCAAGTTTGTCAGTTAATGTGTCAAATGTGACATTTGATGTCCTGTAAGTAGCAAAATAAATAACCGACCCATTGCATAAAAGTACGGGCCATTTTGTCGAAAACCGAAAAGTATTTTACAGCCAGAGCTGTCTCGACGAAGACCATTTCGACGGAGGCCATTTTGCCGAAGGTTTTTTTTTTGCCAAAAGCCTTTTGTTCCGAAGGCCTATTTTGCCGAAGATCTTTTTTGTCAAATGCTTTTTTGTCGAAGACCTCTTTTTTGTCAAAGACCTCTTTTTTGTCGAAGTCGACTTAGGTCGAAGGCCATTTTTTCCCGAAGGACTTTCTGTTTAGGGCCTTTTTTGCCGAAATCCATTTTGCCAGAGGTTATTTTTACCAAAGGCTTTTTTGTGCCGAAGGCCTTGTTTGTCAAAAGTCATTTGCTGAAAATCTTTTGTGCAGAAGGGCTATTTGCCGAAGACATTTTCTGTCCAAAGCCGTTTTAGCCGTAAGCTTTTTTTTGCCGAAGACTTTTAGCCGAAGGCATTTTGCCGAAGAACATTTTGTCGAAATCTCTTTCGTGGTCATTTTGGCGAAGGCCATACTGCTGAAAGCCATTTTTCCGAAGGCCATTGATGTCGAAGGCCTTTTTTACGAAGGGCTTTTTTGCTGAAGTCCTTTTTTACCGATATCCTTTTCTGTCCAAGGCCGGTTTTGCCGAATATATTTTTTCCGAAGGCCTTTTTTGCCGAAGGCCTTTTTTGCCGAAGGCCTTTTTGCCGAAGGCCTTTTTGCCGAAGGCCATTTATGCCGATGGCCTTTCCTCGAAGTTCTGCTTTCACCGAAAGCCTTTTTTGCCTAAGGTCTTTTTTGCCTCAGCTCATTTTGCTGACGGTCTTTCTTGCCGAAGGCCATTTTATCGACAAACCATTTCGCTGAAAAGTATTTTGCAGAAGGCCATTTTGTCGAAGGCTTTTTTACCAAAGGTTTTTTTGCCGAAGACTTTTAGCCGAAGGCATTTTGCCTAAGAACATTTTGTAGAAATCTCTTTCATGGTCATTCTGGCGAAGGCCATACTGCTGAAAGCCATTTTTCCGAAGGCCATTTATGTCGAAGGCATTTTTTACCGATGGCCATTTCTGTCCAAGCCCGTTTTTGCCGAATATCTTTTTTCCGAAGGCCATTTATGCCGAAGGCCTTTCTCCAAAGTTCTGCTTTTACCGAAAGCCTTTTTTGCCTAAGGTCTTTTTTTCCAAAGTTGTTTTTTGACTGAGGCCTCTTTTGTCTAAGGTCTTGTTGCCGAGTGCGATTTTGCCGAAGGCCATTTTGTCGAAGGACATTTTGTCGAAGGCCAATTCGCCGAAGGTCATTTCGCCAAAGGACTTTCGTGTCGAAGGCATTTTTACCGAAGTCTATTTTTGTCGAAGGCCTCATTTTGCCGAAAACCTTTTTTCCAGATGCCTTTTTTGCCTAAAGCCTTTTTATCGAGGGTCATTTTGCCTAAGTCCACTTTGCTGAAGGCCAGGCTATTTCGCCGGAGGCCTTTTTTCGTCGGAGGCCTTTTTTGCTGAAAACTTTTTTTGAGAAAGGATTGTTTGCCGAAAGTTCATTTTGCTAACAGTATTTCTTGTCGAAAGCCATTTTATCGACAAACCAAAGCCTTTTTTTTGCTGAAGCCCATTTTTGCCGAAGAACATTTTGTCGAAATCACTTTCTCTTCATTTTGGCGAAGGCTATACTGCTGAAAACCATTTTGCCGAAGGCCATTTATGTCGAAGGCCATTTTTTCTGAAGGCCTTTTTTGTTGAAGATCTTTTTTACCGAAGGCCGTTTATGCTGAAAACCTTTTCTCCGAAGGCCTTCGCTGCCGAAAGCAATTTGCGAAGGTCTTTTTTCGAAGTTCTGTTTTTGACGAAAACTTTTTTACCTAACACCTTTTTTGTCAAATGCCATTTCGGCGAAAGCCATTTCGCCGAAGGCCATTTCGCCGAAGGCCATTTCGCCGAAAGTCATTTCGCCGAAGGCCATTTCGCCGAAGGCCATTTCGCCGAAGGCCATTTCGCCGAAGGCCATTTTGCCGAAGGCCATTTCGCCGAAGGCCATTTCGTCGAAAGCCACTCCGCCGAAGGCCATTTCGGCGAAAGCCATTTCGCCGAAGGCCATTTCGCCGAAAGTCATTTCGCCGAAGGCCATTTCGCCGAAGGCCATTTCGCCGAAGGCCATTTCGCCGAAGGCCATTTTGCCGAAGGCCATTTCACCGATGGCAGTTCGCTGAAAGCCATTTCATCGAAGACCATTTTGCCGAAAGCCATTTCGCCGAAGGCCATTTCGCCGAAGGCCATACAGAAGTCCGTTACTGTTCTTTTGATTTAAATATCATAACAATCATTTTATCTTTTCATGAATCCATGACAATTGTTCATGGATTTATGATCGAAACGATTCAAGAGATCTTGGCTTAGACATGCACCGGGAAAAGTTGAAATTCTAAGAAAGGAAATCAACGGTTTTGACACCCACCGAATGCCCAATCGTTCCTCGAAACGCGATATCAAGAACAATTATTTTATGAGAATAACCTATAAAAATGCAAACGACAACTTATTCATAATAGGCGTTTGGTACTACATGGAAAGAGAAATCTCGGACCCAACAAAGAAAAAGTCGAATTTTTACCGTGAAAACTGTTTTTATTCTTCAGTACAATCTTCATCTAGAGCAATAAACCTGACCCATTGGTCCTCCAGCATTTTGATGCCCTTCGGATGGAAAAATAGATTTGTCAAGGCCATCAAAATAGGTTTCCGTTTCTGCAATGACCTCAGCATTTGACGGCAGTTTCTTTCCCTGGAGAAACTTTTACTGGTTTGAAAATAGATAATAGTCGCTGGGAGCCAGGTCTGGAGAATACGGGGGATGGTGGACGAAACCGTGCCGCAAATCATTCAATTTCACCGTTGCTTCTTTGATCAGGACACGAAACTTGATGAAAACTAGAACTCGTCTGACACGATCAACTGTTATTTAAACATTAGTGGATAGATTGTCATGAAATTCGGCATTGGGCCATCTAGAGGCTTGTTCTCAACAAAAATGTACACGGTTCGAAACTATTCCCGTCTCTTTTGCGAGTGGAGTCAGAATTGCATTGGTACATTTTCAAATGCATTAGTAAATTTCCAACGAAATAATAGTTTTAAAACATATATCAGGTGTACAACTTTGCTTCCGCCGTTTTCCGATAGATGGCTGTACCGGCTGAGGCTGGTCAAAATACATAGATGATAATGCCTTTGAAGTCAGTGTGTACGAATTGTCGTCGCCGTTTCAATGACAGTTGTTCTTGTTTTCGTATTATTCACACTCGAAAATGTCTGTGCCCAATTCTCGCCATTTGCGGGAAGTTTTACTTTTCTGTTACAATTCGAAAAAAAAATGCAGCTGAAGCTCATCGAATGCTCTCAGAAACTTACGGTGATGCTGCTCTGAATAAAAGAACGTGTCGGGAGTGGATTCAATGTTTAAAAAATGGTAATTTCTATGTCGAAGACAAACATGATGGTGGAAGAGAAAAAGCCTTCAAAGATGAACAACTAGAAGTATTGCTTGATGAAATTCGTACCAAACCCAAGAAGAGCTAGCCGAATCGTTGTCAGCAAGCCATTTCAAAACGTCTCGATAAAAGAAAAGCGGCCACAGTATCAAGAGCGACATGACAAAATCATCCTCCAACACGACAATGCTCGGCCTCACGTCGGAAAAGTGGTCAAAAAGTACCTGGAAACGCTGAAATGGGAAGTCTTGCCCCACCCGCCGTATTCCCCAGATGTCGCCCCTTCTGACTTCCACTTATTCCGTTCGATGGCACACGGGCTGGCAGATCAACATTTTCAATCCTTCGAAGAGTTGGAAAAATGGATTGCTTCATGAATAGCGTCAAAGAAGGACTCCTTTTTTCGAGCCGGGATCCGAAAATTTCCGGAAAGATGGGAGAAAGTTTTCGCTAGCGACGGATAATATTTTGAATAATACATCTGTGAGCACTTTTTCGCAATAAAGCTTCAAATTTTGGAAAAAAAACCGTGGAAGCAAAGTTATACACTTAATAATTTTTTCTTCAATCTCTGGGCAGCCGGTAACCGAGAGAGAAATAATGATTTGTTTTCATTAAAGACCAATTAATCCAAATTTACGTCTTTGAAGATGCACATAAAAGGAACATTGTAATTCACTAAAATTTACTACCAAAGCTACTACCGTGCGTCCGCACTGATTTGACTTGAGCGTTGAGATCAATCAGAATACGGTATTTTAAAACATAGTGGCTATGAGTATCAGTTACCAGTAATTCCAAAAATAGTAATCATTTCAAGTTGCTTTTTTTCCATCGAGTGAAAATCGTAATTTAACGCCAGCAGTATTCCAGTAAACACAAACAATTGAGCTACAATTTAATTCAGTTTCATGTGTCAAGCGTTCAAGTGCCCCAGAGGAATGTGTTCATGCTCCAGAAAGCGACCAAAAATATCGACACACGCACACACACACACACCAGAGCAGAGCAGTGCCGAGTTGCAAAGTGGTTATTAATATGAAAAATTGAATCAACCTCGACCACTACTCGGGTCCTGTGAAATGCATAAACCACAGACAGAAGGCTGAGCAAACAAAATGAAAAAAAAAAAAGAATCCGGCCTGTTCATGAAATTAATTCAGATTAAAAGTGGCCTGCATTGTGTTGCGCTCGGTTTCACACGGACGGACCGGAGCATATGGATCGAATGAATGGAAGGCGAGTTGGACCAGTGACTTAATAATTATTATCGAATTTGATTATTTTGCGTGCTTCCCACCCGAGTGCCGACCGCCGACCTGGAGGTAGGCAGGCAGGCAGTTAAGCCAGCTCGGGTCAAGCCAAAACCTCGACAGCCCCGAAAGAGTGGTAATCATTTCGTTCAATTTCACTCATTGCTGCTGGAATCGCATTGTTGCTATTGTTGCTGTATCGATTTGTTTGTGGGTTGCCAAATGTTTCCAAACACACACGCACACACGCGCGCGAGTCGTTAGTCAAGAGCAGTCACCGACGGTTTCCGCCGAATAATTTCATTATTTATTTCAAGACCACATTCATATTGTAGAGATTTTACGAAAAACCGATTTTGGTGAGTGATTTTGTTGTCGTTGTCGAAACTCGCAATGACAATTTAATACCCGTACGGGTTCGAGTCAAGTTTTCACTCAAAAAGCATCTACTTTTCTAGTCAATCGTTTTTTTTCCTTTCTTTCATTGTTGATGGAAATGACCTTTTTACGTTCCGACACGACACCTTGCACCTTGTTTTTCCCACTCCCCCCCACCGAGTTCGTAACCAATTTGTAGCATCCACCCAATTTATCAAATCGCGAGCAAAAAAAGAAAAACAGCCCAATCGCGCTTATCAGTGACGTCAGACGCCCCCTCTCAGTGGGAACAAAGAAGAAAAACCCCCTTTATTTTCATCTCGACTCTGACGACTTGATGATGACGGCTGACGTAATAATCCAGCTTTCCAATCATCGCCCAGTTCCAGGAATAGATTGCGAAACTGCTGGAATCATTTCTGTCGTTTGGTTTGGTTCGGTTCGGTTCGGCTTGGGCTTGGTATCTGTTGCCAAGTGGTGTCAAACCTTCCCACCTTTCCCTCCCACTCGAGGAGTTTTCCTGCGAACTAAGCAAACCCAGGCCCAGTACAAGGTTGTAATATTTTTTCTCTCTCTCTTCTCGATTTCCTTTACTTACAGGCATGGAAAAACTATGAGTGCCCAGGGGGGCTCCCCAGGGGTCCCATCGATGGGTGATCGTGGATCTCCGCTGTCAGGAGTATTTTCTGCTTTTCTGCAACCAGTGTCTGTGTGTCTGTAGGTAGGTAGGTTGGTAGTAAACGGCCAGAACTCCTAGCAGTAGAGCACTACTAACTAACTAACATCGTAATTTACTCGTTTCAGAAAAAAACAAATCATCATCCAAACAACCGCTAACCACTTCTAGTTCTGAAGGAAACAGCTGCCTACCGACCGAAAATTCACCGGGGTGAAAATTTAGAGGCCTTGCTAAGCTACGAAACTACACGCTAGTAACGGATTAGGGAAAGTTCTGCAACAAAATATTTACTCACTCGAGATATGGTCGCTGCAGCCGGGGGACAACAAGGCGGAATGGACGTCGGATATAACCCTCAGGTAATGGGAATCATCTATCTTCTATCAGGTGTACAACTTTGCTTCCGCCGATTTTTCCAAAATTAAAAGCTTTATTGCGAAAAAGTGCTTACAGATGTATTATTCAAAGTATTGTCCGTCGCTAGCGACAACTTTCCCTCATCTTGGAAAGAAAAAGTTCCGGGCATAACAAAGAGAACACGATTGTTTTTCTGTTCAAAATTAACTTTATTCATCCACGTAATCTCCATCAAGAGCAACGCAATCATTCCTGTGTCACTCTAACATTTCAATACCACTTTTGTAGAACGATTTATATTTTGCCTCAAAATAGCGATAACCTCTTCATTCGTGCGAAATTTCTTACTGGCGAGCATTTTTCTCCGGTCTGCGAACATCCAGTAATCGCTGGGAGCCAAATCTGGCGAATACGGTGGATGAGGGAGCAATTCGCTGTTCAATTCATGTAGTTTTGATTGACTTGATGAAACGAATTTTTTTCTTTGCCATATTCGGTCGTTTCTTTGCAATTTCAGCCCAATGATATTTCCTTTCTCACCATAGTCGATAAATATCACGCACATCCCAAAAAACCGAAGCCATAACCTTTCCAGTGGATTGTTGTGCTTTCGGCAGCTCTGAACGAGGTTCACCCGTTTGCTGTCCACTCAGAGATGACGATCGTTTTGATTCCGGAGCAAAGTGATGAATCCATGTTTCATCCATTGTTACATATCGACGTGAAAATTCCGGTTTGTTACGTTTGACCATACCCAAACACTGCTTACAATCATCAACACGTTCTCCTTTTTGGTCAAAAATGAGCAAACGCGACACCCACTTTGAACAGAGCTTTCTCATAGTCAAATGCTCGTGCGATATAAAGCCAACACGTTCTTTCGATATCTTTATGATATCAGCTAACTCTCGCTACTTCACTTCTCGATCATTCAAATCAATTTTGTGGTGTTACCGCCTCATTTAAAAATCCATTGCGTTCTGCATCATCAGTGTCTCTACGACCACGTTTGAAGTCAGCAAACCAACGTTTTCCTGTTGTTTCCAATGGAGCGGAGTCTCCATAACACTTTTCTAGCCATTGCTTCGCTTGAACGGTAAAATTAAAACACGAAATTGTTTTTGATCAATTGTTCTGAAAATAACAAAAGTAGCGTCACTCTTAGCACAATAACTCACAAACTAATCAATAGAATATCATGAAATTTTAAGTTGTCTTTTGAAGGTTAGTATTAACTGAAAAAAGGTGACTGCAATAAAACTAGCGCCATCTATGTGTTAAGCCTGGGACTTTTCAGCCCATTTCAGTCTATAAACTATGCTCAATACCGTCAAGTTAAATTATAGATCGAAGTCATATATGGACAGGCTCTTCAATAGTTCCTAGTTTTCTGAAAATTCAAGAAAAATAATCGTTTACTTCCATAGTTGATCCATGGATGCGAGTTTCACTGTCGCAAGGCGGTAAAAAGTCATTCAGAGACAACACGATTGAGGGGTTTAAGTGTTTAAGTGGCATAGTTGAATTATCATCGCAATTTAAAACGTTAAATCTGTCTGACTTTCAACGTAAAAAAAAATTACGTTGGATCGATAAATTATTTAATAAATCACCTTCTTGCGTTACCCCGTTTGTAGAATTTCTTTCTGGTTCAGTTTCTCGCAAAGCTTACCGCAGTGAGCAGCTTTCCGATAATATTCACATGCTACCAGCGGATGGTCGTAAATGACAAGTGATTTTCATGGAATTCTTGTGTCCCTGACGAAAAGGTACATAAGAGTGTATAGCCTTTTTCAACACCATTTTTCGACTTTTCCTTTCCGATGAAAAGAAAGCACTGTTTCGAGACTTGACAATGACGGAAAACGATCCAGAATGACTTTCATCTGTTGGTGTTCGTAATAGTTTTTGTTTCCAAAGAGTGGTTTTGTAGTGTGATAACTTTTATTTATCATTTGATCGACATTCTTCATAGCCAAACTTCACACATTTTCGTTGTATGAAATAAAGAATGAGAATTGAAATTTGACCGGATTTACCTACAGACGGTCTTTCGGTTTCGTCTTGTCGTAGGGAAATGAGTGACGCTTGCATTGATACTCTCTTTTGTTGAAATGAAAATGCTTCCTCTCTATTCGTTCGTTATGATTAGGCGAAGGTGAGGCTTTGGATTGTATTCTTTCGTAAAATATACGAACCAATTTTCGATTAAGTACTTCCTATATTCAACTCCACTATAGGGTTCCATGAATAAAAACTTATCAAAAAAAACGGACTAAACAGTTTTCACTAATGTAGCTTCAGACGACAGATCTCAGAGTAATGTTCGAAGCTGGACCGAAGACATTATAAACAATTTTAAACCTATTTTATTACTTGCCAAAAGAGGCATTGACTACAGCTGTCATAAAACAGGTTGTCATTTCTGAAACAATTATAAATTCCTTAGAAACTGGACTGAATCGTATCTCTGCAATCGACGGCTGGCGTATGTATGTAATGTATGTAAGGATTTTTGTTCCTTTTTTTCTGGTATTCCACAAGGCAGTCATCTGGTACCACTAATTTTCCTCCTGTATTTCGACAACGTGAACATTTTACTGGAAGTTCCACGATTATCGTTTGCCGACGACTTCAAGTTATTTAGAATCATAAAGACAACTGAGGATGCCATTTTCCTGCAGAGTCAATTTGAAATTTTTTGGACCTATGCTTACCACTGAACGTTTCGTTGTTACCAAAGAACTTTCTTTCAATTATAAATACACATGCACTTGTTGCCTCCGTCTGTATCAACGGCTGAAACTCGAATAAGCCCTCTTTAATCCTAAAAACATCGAATTCACCATCAAGTGGGTTACCATTACAGATATTAAATATTAGAAAAGAATTTTTACATTTCTTTTAACATATTGTCCCACAGTCCGGAATCGATTTCCTGTTCTGGAAATACAGACTAACGAGATCTACGATTTCAAAAACGATGCAAAAAGGAGCAAATACTTTTAAACTATTCAAGGTTATACCAGTTTCGGAGACACCAGAAAAAGCCGGTCAAAAATTTCAAAACATAACTTCGATTTCTCAGAGATGGCTGGAACAATTTTGATAAGCAGCTTATATTCAAAAAAAAAAGGTAAACAGAGTCCTAGTCATAGTTCCATATGATCCAATTTAACTTCATCGAAATTCAACTTCCGGGTCTGGAAATCCAGGGAGATGAGTATTGAAAATTTCAATTCGTCATCAGAAGTGAACGACGATGAGAACAACAGGAACCTCTTTTTAGTAGCAGTCTCATGCTCCAAAATTGAGCTTACATTTATTTTCCAGAGATGACTAGGTGTTCTGATCACAAATTTATAAGGCCCTCTCAATGTCAATTTTTTAGAGCGCCACAACCAACTAGGCTTACGATGATGCGATTTTTTGATTTACACTACTTCAATCTATACAATTCATTGTATGGATCATTCACGAATAGCATTAGAAGGAGTGGTTCGAGGTGGCTGCCTTGTTTTGACTCACGAAGAACAGAAAAAGGTCTTCTTAACGCGCATCAAACCTGTTCCAATTTGTAGGTCATATTAGTTGATGGCAATACATACTTACCTTGGCGGATTCTGGTTTCCGTTTCCGGATGTAGCGCCGTTTGTGTACCGGCGTATTGTCTCCAAAAAAAAAAACGATTTGTTTTTCGGTATTCAATCGCTCCAATAATGCACTCTTATACCTGCTCCAATGATGTTTTTCCATTTTCGAGGTATTCCACGAAAATGTAACCATGACATTCTCAAACAATCGACTTCATGACCTTTTCGCTCTATTCCGTCTCCTTAGATCGCATCGGAGCACTCATGCCGACGTCAGTCCATTGTCGGGCAAATTTTTCTATTCTTTGGCGTAAGATAATGGATCCTGCTTTCGTCAACAATGTTCAACCGAAAATGCATCCGAAGTGTGCTCGCGTTCATGTTTTTAGTCCTGAGTATGCATGTGCAGCACTCAGCAGTAGGAAATCTTTTTCAATCAGCAGAATTGAAAACACTATGTACTTCACGGTGTAATCTGAACGAGCACCAATACCCAAATATTCATCCACTTTTTGCCTCGCGAAAGTGTTTCTTAAAGAACGAAAATCTGTTTGTATTTCTCATATAGAAAGTGGCCACTGGGCAGGGCCATTTCGAGAATTGCTGCGGCCTTACTTTCCCGAAACATTTCCGAGCATCGCCGGGTAATTCAGCTAGTGATAAGACTAAAATCATTCATAAAAAGTTTAAAAGCTTCTATTTTACTTATCAAAACAACCATTTGAATCCTAAAAACGTTCGAATTGTTCAATAATTTGTTTTAGTCTTGTTAAGTGATAACGGAAGTTTAAACGCAACAGTAGTACAAAATGCCGTAAAAACTACTTGTGAAAATCATTTCCGTTGTAATTTACTTGATCTGCGTTTTGAATATTAATTTTCTCCATGACACAGGCTCAAAATCGACATACAAATCTAAACAGAATATTTTCTTTTCCTCTTTCCACAGATGAACAACATGGCGATGCATTCGCAATCATCATGGAACCAAATGAACGGAATGAATGGAATGAATCAGATGAACGCCATGAACCAGATGGGCGGCGGCGGTGGAGGCGTTGGTGGAGTAGGAGGTGGCGGAGGCGGAGGCATGAACCAGATGAGTGTCGGCATGAACCCCATGGGTCAGATGGCATCGGGCGGCGGTGGTGGTGGTGGTGGAGGTAGTGTAGTGGGCGGTGGAGCGGGTGGCAATATGGCCGGGATGGGTGGAATGCAGATGAACCAAATGGGTTCGATGAATGGAATGGGAAACTACGGAAGGCACCACCAGCAGATGAACCCGATGGCACAGATGATGAACATGGGAATGGGAATGGGAGGCCAGATGGGTCCGGCGGCCGGAATGAATGGAATGAACCAGATGAACAGTATGAATCCACTTAGTCAAATGAACCAGATGTCACCGATGTCGAAGATGCAAGGCATGGCCAACGGATATCCACCGCACCCTAGACGGATGGCTCCCTATCCGAACCCGCAGATGCAGATGGCCCAGAAACGTTCGCTGTACGGAATGGGTCAGCAAGCGATGCCCGGATCAGGATCTCAATTTCCCCCTCACCAACCGGCTGGAGTTCCTTTACCAATGCAAGCAAACACCGGCTACGGAAGGCACGGTCCAATGCCGTTGAACTATCGGGGAGGTCCTCCGATGATGCAACAACGGCAGAACACTCCTCCGTACGGAACCAACACAAACCACAGTCAACAGTATTACAATACGGGCTACCAGAGTATGCAGGGCTACCAGCCGGACATTCGGATGAACTACCAGCATAGTCCCGTACCCGGCAATCCAACACCTCCACTTACACCCGCCTCTTCCATGACTCCGTACATCAGTCCTAATCCGGACCTTAAGCCAAACATACCACACAGTAAGTCGTCCTCGGTTTCGACCGGTTTAGCACTAACCTAATCTAACTGTTTTAATTTACCAGAAGATGAAGAGCTCCGACTCACGTTCCCTGTCCGGGATGGTATCCTGTTGCCACCGTTCCGATTGGAACACAACCTCGCTGTCAGCAATCACGTATTCCAGCTGAAATCGACCGTGTACAACACGCTGATGTGCCGGCCCGATCTGGAACTACAGCTGAAATGTTTCCACCACGAAGACCGACAGATGAACACAAACTGGCCGGCTAGTGTGCAGGTTTCGGCCAACTCGACCCCGCTGGAGATCGACCGGGGCGATAACAAGAATACCCATCGGCCGCTCTACTTGAAACAGGTCTGCCAACCGGGTAGAAACACCATTCAGATTACCGTTAGCACTTGCTGTTGTGTAAGTTCCCTGTCAAAAGTGTCTTTTTTTTTTTTTTTGGCGCTCAATTGATTGATCCTTTTGTTTTTAGTCCCATCTCTTCGTTCTGCAACTGGTGCATAGGCCATCGGTCAATCACGTACTGCACACGCTTCTGAAGCGCAATCTCCTGTCGGCCGAGCAAGCGGTGGCCAAGATCAAACGTAACTTTGCCATTGGCGGCCACACAACAACGAACCCCCATCAGCCACTGGGTGGTGGTGGAAATGGACCGGGCGTTGACAAGGATTCCCTGGAACCTGCCTCCTCGACTAAAGTAAGTTTTATTGAAGTGAACAACGACAGTCTTACCCCTCATCATTTGATTCTTGCTTGATGTTCTTTTATTTTATTGTTCGCAAGTTGCCAATGCGACCATTTCCTTTTTCTCATTCTCAATAACAATCTATCAATGTAAACCTCGTGTGTGGACAAAATAAAGACAATCCGTTAGTTAAGCTCAATTGCTTATTTCTATCTATTGAACTGTGCAGACCCAATAGGTTACGGGCCCAGCGTGATGTGAAAATTGAGCTAATCGCGAAGATATTTATTTCCTTCGAACTTTGTGCGTAGTTGCTGGAATAAAAATTAAAGATGGCAGATTCCAAAGTAGCGATCGAAAAATTGAACGAGCAAAATTATGTAGTATGGAAATTTAAAATGGAGCTTCTTCTGTTAAAGGATGGCCTGTTGAAAACAGTGACCGAACCAAAACCGGATCCTGAAACTGCGGACTGGACCATGAGAGATGGCAATGCCCGGGTGATGATAGGATTGGCGGTGGAGAACAGTCAGCTGGTTCACATTTGTCGCCGGAAAACGGCGAAGGAAATGTGGGACACATTGAAGGACATTCACGAAGAGTCGGCTATATGTAATACACTCCATATTTTGCGAAAACTATGCTCTATGCGTCTGAAAGAAGACAGCAACCTCTTAGAGCACTTGAACGAGATGACAGCATTACAGAATCATTTGAAAATAAACGACGAAGGATTAAAGGAGAGATCGTTTATGGGACTTATTTTGTCACGCCTCCCACCGTCGTACGGAAGCCTAATAAATGTGACTGAGGCATGTCCGAAAGCTGAGTTGACGTTAGATTACGTCAAAGGTAAACTGCGTGATGAATGGCGGCGCCGACGTGATTGTATCGAAAGCGAACAAAAAGATGAGAGAGCGCTAAAAAGTTCCGTGCGTAATATTTCTAAATTGACCGACAAGAAGAAAAAGAAGAAAGTCGGTGTTTGTCACAACTGCGGGATAGTGGGACATTTCCAACGAGATTGCCCAAAGCAGTTAAAAGAAAAATCGAGTTCGTTCAAGGCGAATCTGGCCGTAGATGAACCCGTTGGTATGGAGATGTGCCTGGCTGCTGGTGAGGAATGTGGTAGTAATCGGTGGGGGATTGAAAAACAGTTAAATATATGTTACGAATTTACAGCTCGTCACACTAAGGTACTATAATGTTACACAGTGATAAATGTAACTTCAAGGTTACAAGGTAACATATATAAAATATATCGAATCAAAGTAGTATTTTAAGATCATAGCAATAATATGCAGCTGAAGTTTACCGTTTGTGAAGTTGAAATTAGTGTCCGGTATTATTTTTAAAGTGAATGCAGTAACATAATGTGGAAGAAAATCAAACGTAATTTGCTTTTTTTTCAAAAAAAAAAAGAACTACTAGAGAGCGTGAAACGAAAAAATATATCTTATACTGAAGCTTATTCGGTTGAATGTATTCCGAAAATGATTCCAAAAAAGCCAACAAACAACACTTTGCTCGTTTGTTTGAAAAGCCACATTCCAGATATAAAACTACCCAAAGATGCAAGAACTTTGGTAGGTACCCCCCGGAATATCCACATTTAAAAAAATCAGGCCCTTGGAGGCGAATACTGGCATTACGGTTTATATCAAATTCTCGAAAATACACTGTGCACATATACAGAGTTACCAAATAAATTGTCACTGAACGTTAACATCGATGGTTTACCAACGTTTAAAAGTTCGACGACATATTTTTGGCCAATACTCGTAAATGTACATGAGATTGACCATGTAATTTGATGATTATACTGATCATATCTCATTTCTAATTATTGTTTTCCTTACAGCAAACGCAAAAATATAAATACTTTTTTAACACCGTTTGTGTATGAGCTGAACAAAATACTTGAAAATGGGATTATCATCAATCAACAAATAATAAACATAAAGAATGCAAGGACGTAGCATTACCAAAGTCCGCTTTCTTTCCATTGATTTATACAATCCGTTAAAATATTTATGGTTTTTAATAAAAGCATCAAGGTATAAAACATATTCGAAATCGATTTTTTATTTATCTGATTGCTGTATGACTCTCTCTCCTTCTTTTCTTTTCAAATGCATTTATTACCCGCCTGTTTAAGTTATTTGAAATGTATGTTTCAAACGTTCTCAGTGATCAGTTGATTTCGTTCAATACTTGTTAGTGTGACCAGTTTTTGACAAAACTTGTTGCAAATCAAAATCACATTTTGCCACTTGTGCACACAGAAATTCACATGTTCACTCATCACTATCAGACTCGTTGCTCTGGGTTTGATAACAAGACAGTGAGGGAGCAGCATCAACAGTATCTGCTGAAGAATCATCAAATATAATATCCTGTTTTTTTGCCTCCTTTTCTCGACGATGATGCACGACACTCACCACCTCCATTTTCATAACGCTGATAACGATTCGGAATCCGTTGTAAAATTCATGTTTGAGTAGTCGTACAAGACGGGGGGGTTGTATGTAAACTCTAGATTTTGAACCACAAAATTAATAAAATTCTCACTATAATACCATTGCATGATAAAAGTCACTTACTAGTTTATAGCTCTTCGAACAAAATTTAACTTGTTTTTTTTGCAGGGTTTAATATTGTTCCATGGCCCATCTGCGAGGCATCTTCTGAATCAGTTTTTTGTTCAAGTATACACATCATTTCTTTAGCTTGTTGAAATGATTGATTCCGTCCAAGAATCTTACATTTTTGTTCCCTCCAGGTTTTTTTATCCGGTTTTGAACATTCATTTTTCGACAGACTTATAACATTGTTCGGAGGCCAGTAAACCGAACTATCTTCTACCCAATTCGATGGAATCACTGTCATAGATGGCAGCGACCGATTGGTTTTTCGTGTTTGAACAACGCTAAACACCATTGTGAACTGAAAAATTAAATAAAAAACAAACTGATCACCACCAGAATATCTTTTGTTTCCATGAAAGTTGACTCAATAGCAGCTGTCAAAATTTGTAGGTTACACCGAAACAAAAGTTCGTGTGAAAAAAAAAACAATTCGTAATAATGTTTATGCGACAAATTTGCATGGTCAAACCAAACTAGTTACCGCAACGAAATATGTTACTTAAAAATAACAACAATAAATAAGTGACATACTACATATTTAAATGAAATAATGGTTTCATATCGGTTACTGTACCAGTTGTAATTCTTGAAGAATTTATACAGTGTAGTTTGAAAGTTTATGTACATTTTTCTATCGGCTAAATTTTCAAATATGTATCGAATCTATCCAGTTTGAGAAGGAATTGCACACAAACGAATAATTTCAACGCGGGATGAAAATAAAAATTCTTTGTTTTTTACTGTTACTTTCAGTGAACAACGAACTATTTAGAAATGGAATTTGGAATTTTTCATCAAGGTGAATTTTGCTATACAATGAATACGTGATATGTGATGTGTGATGGAGAAATTTTTGAAGAAGGAATAGCGATAATGAGAATGGAAAGAGCAATACCAAGTTTATTAATATCTGTAGATGAGCAGAGGTCTTACATTGAACGCAAATTTTTAGATAAATACTTAATTCAAAACAAAAAAACTGTTTTAATTCACATATTGGCACAGTTTTGTCGCATTCTTACTCACATAGACACATATACTCGAAGCACGGTTAAGGAATTATTCTGTTCAAGAAAGATATAAAACTGTAGCAAGCGGTAATTTTTGACTAAAACTAACCAAGCGCGGGGTTAACAAATATAGTTATTCATTAGGAGTGTTAAGGTTAATCAAAACATTATTCCTTGACATTATTTAAAAATCTGCCCCGTTTTGCAACTTAACACTATTATGCTTTGCTTTTGCTTTGCTTGAGTGTGCCTAAAATTATATTACATTATTGAATAAAAAAACTATTATGCTTTGAAAAAGTATGTAAATAAACGTTTTGTGTAAATTGCTAGTAAATATGCAAAATGTTGTATAATAACAATGAAGTGAAAATACATTTTATTGACTTGGAAGCATGTTTCAACTTATTGTGTCGGTAGTGTATATTCGACAAAATATATGCAAATGGCTTACATTATGAACATTAAAAGCAGTATTCATGAAACAAACAAAAAATGAGTTTGTTAAGCCATTGATCCATGATATATGAATAATTTACTTATCATTACTAAGAAAATGCTTGGAACTTGTGTTTCCTATGAAAAGGTTTTCTTTCAATTTGCATATGACCTGAAAGAAAATTTTAATATTAATTTCAAAACAATATTCAAAAACTAAAAATTTCGACGGCGCGAACGTTTTTTAATAAGTACAACGATCAACTTCACAATAAATATTGAATGGCATGTTGAATCTGGATAGACATTAAAGGTTTAAGAATGATCACGTTCTTAATTTAATTTTTCACAATCCACTACCAATCTATACAGATAATGCTCTCTCCAATTTTTGTGTAGCTTCAACATTTGGAAAGAAAAATGCAAAACAAATTCTTCAGTCGCAATACTAAATTGGCATCTCGAAAGTTACCAAAATAGCTTGACAGAAACGTATTATTTGTTTCAATGAGACCGATATTCAACACATCATTACTTGAGCACTGTTTGGGTTACTTAGCAGATATAACTAACGTTGCTATGGCTGCAATCTGTTTAAATATTTTGCCTCTAATAAGTTACTGTAATCAATGTGTAACAAATTGTGTTACTTGAATTTCGGTAAGTCGCGTAAGCTCCGCCTCTTACGCTTTTTCGGTTACATGACAGTTATAGTACACGTTGCAATGGCTTTACCATGTTCTATGAATTTGTTCCATATAAGTTACTGTCATTGAAGTGTAATAACGTGTGCTACTTGGGTACAGTGTGACCAAAGTATGGCATGTAAGAACGCCGTGGAAGATGAATTGAAGTCACATGCCGAAAATGAAACCTGGGACTTGGTGCCACTACCTGCTGCCCGAAAAACTGTCGGCTGCCGATGGGTTAATAAAATTAAACGGAATGCAACTGGCGAAGCTATCAAGTATAAAGCCCGTCTGGTAGCACAAGGCTACTGCCAGAAGTTCGGACAGGACTTCGACGAAGGTATTCGCGCCGGTGATCAAACAAACGACTCTGCGAGTATTGTTTTTTTTTTCATAAATACGTTTATTTCATAGGCAATATACATAAGTTTTTCTTCGCCGAGGCATCCACAATACATAGTAGTTTAAACCTAATACATTTCGAATATCATATTAGTATGTTGGTACTCATTGGTTAATCTAAACACTGTTTTTATCAAGCGAGTTGCTATTTTAAATTACATTAAATGAAATACATTTATTTTGTACATGATCTTATAACTATTTCAGGTTTGTTTGTATCAGTTCACCACTTATATTCAATATCCTATAGTTGGCTATTGGTTGAACTCATGGAAGAGAAAACAGTCTAACATAAAATGAAATTTAAATTGGAACTCCAATGGACTTAATGAAATAATAAAGAAGTTTCATGTAAGGAACGTCACGACAAGCAAGAATGTCGCGAACTGGGACATTGGATAGTCTACCTTGGGTACGCAAGGAATTTATTAGTAGAGATCTGACATCACGAAACTCCACGCATGTCCAAACAACATGGTCAATATCGCGGTAACCTTCGCCGCAAGCACAATGATTAGTCTCGGAAAGTCCAATTCGGAGGAGATGTGCATCTAACGTGTAGTGATTGGACATGAGTCTGGACATAACACGAATGAAATCTCTACTCACATCCAGTCCCCTGAACCATGCCTTTGTCGATATTTTAGGAATAATTGAGTGCATCCACCGACCCAGATCATCTTTATCCCAAGAAGCTTGCCAGCTGGCAAGTGTTCTTTGGCGAGACGCGCTATAGAATTCGTTGAAAGGCATCGGTCGCTTATAAATTTCACCCTCAATAGCACCACGTTTGGCTAAAATATCGGCTCTTTCATTGCCTGGAATGGAGCAATGAGCCGGAACCCAAACTATTGTGATTTGATAATTATTATTCAATATGACGTTCAGGCACTGTTTTATTTTGCCCAAGAAAAAAGGTTCATTTTGGCAAGCAGCGTTTGAGCGAATAGCTTCAATTGCACTCAGACTATCTGTGAAAAGAAAATAATGGTTTGGAGATAATGTGACGATTACACTCAAACTATAATGAACTGCTGCTAACTCTGCTATATAAACAGATGCAGGTTCTTGAAGCTTAAATGAGACCGAAACATTATTGTTGAATATACCAAACCCAGTAGCCTCTTCAATTCGTGATCCGTCCGTGTAAAATATTTTCTCAGAGTCAATATGCCTTAACTTACTTGAAAATATTTTTAGGATTTCCATCGAGCGTAGGTGTTCCGGGATTCCACGCACTTCGCGCTGCATGGATGTGTCGAAAAATAAAGTTGAGTCAGGGACATTTAGGAGGCTGTCACGGATAGGAATATTTCTTGAAGGGTTGATTTCCTGTGACATGTGGTTAAAATATACTGTCATGAATCTAGTTTGAGATTGAAGCTCAACTAGCCTTTCGAAGTTATTAATAACCAGGGGATTCAGTACCTCACATCTTATTAGCAGTCGCGATGAAAGCTCCCAAAAACGATCCTTCGATGGAAGAACTCCCGCCAGAACTTCAAGACTCATTGTATGTGTCGAATGCATGCACCCTAAAGCAATTCGCAAACAACGATATTGAATTCGCTTTAATTTGATAATATGAGAGTTTGCAGCGGAATGAAAGCAAACGCATCCATATTCCATCACTGAAAGTATCGTTGTCTGATACAATTTTATTAGATCCTCCGGATGAGCACCCCACCAAGATCCTGTTATTGTTCGAAGAAAATTTACTCTTTGTTGGCATTTTGTTATCAGAAACCTAGGACACATTAGGTGCATCAGAAACCTAGGACACATCCCACGTGCATTTGGAATCAAACCACACCCCAAGGTATTTGAAAGTCAAAACCTGTTGGATCATTCTTCCCATCATATGAAGCTGAAGCTGCGCGGGATCATGCTTTCTTGAAAAGACGACCAGCTCTGTTTTCTCCGCAGAGAATTCGATACCAAGATGAACAGCCCAAACGGACAAGTTATCTAAGATATCTTGCAATGGTTTTTGCAGATCAATAGCTTTGGATCCAGTAACTGAAACCACGCCATCATCTGCCAATTGTCTTAGTGTACATGGGGTTACAAGACAGCTGTCAATTTCATTCACGTGAAAATTATAAAGGAGCGGACTGAGGCATGAGCCTTGCGGTAGACCCATGTAGCTAATTCTGAATGTTGCCCAATCGCCATATGAAAAATGCATGCGTTTCTCTGACAAAAGGTTGTGCAAATGATTATTTATAACCGCTGGAAGTCCATGTTGGTGGAGCTTGTCTGAAAGAACATCAAAGGAAACTGAATCAAATGCTCCTTTAATGTCTAAAAATACAGATGCCATTTGTTGCTTTTGAGCGAGGGCAATTTGGATGACAGACGAAAGTAATGCAAGGCAGTCATTCGTCCCTTTATTTCTACGGAAGCCAAACTGAGTATCTGACAACAAACCGTTCGTCTCGACCCAAGTGTCGAGACGTCGAAGAATAATTTTTTCGAACAATTTTCTGATGCAGGACAACATTGCAATGGGTCTATATGAGTTGTGATTGGAAGCTGGCTTCCCCGGCTTTTAAATGGCGATAACTTTCACTTGCATCCAGTCAGGTGGAACAATATTTTGCTCAAGAAACTTGTTAAACAATTCCAACAAACGTCTTTTTGCGAGGTCGGGCAGATTCTTCACCAAGTTGAATTTAATTCTGTCCAACCCAGGAGCGTTATTGTTACAAGACATGAGTGCTATGGAAAAATCCATCATTGAAAAGGGGCTATCAATGGAACCATTATTTGGAAAAGATTCTCTTATAATGCTATGCGTAGGAACAGAATCTGGACAAACTTTCCTCGCAAAATCAAATATCCATCGGTTCGAGTATTCCTCACTCTCATTTCCTACGTTACGATTCCTCATTCGTCTGGCCGTATTCCAAAGAGTGCTCATTGAGGTTTCTCTTGACAAACCTTCGACAAAATGTCTCCAATAGCTACATTTCTTGGCCCGAAGTATGCTCTTATACTTGGTTTCTAAAGTCAAACATTTTTCAAAATTCTGAGGAGTTCCTCCTCCTCGTTTTAAAAACGTCTTGAAAGCATTTTGTTTCGCGTGTTTAGCATCTGAGCACTCTTTGTCCCACCAAGGGTTTGGAGGCCTTCTGTTAGACGATGTACCAAGAAATCGTTTGGTTTGGGCTTGTTCTGCGGCTTCCAGAATCGAACAAACGAGGAAGTTCTTCAAGTGGGGGGAGCTCTTCCATTGAAGTTAAGACACTTGAAATATTACTTTGGTATTTAATCCAGTCAATATTTTTTGTCAAATCATATGGAATATGAACTGAATTAGCAATGCCTTTGTTACTGCTAATTGAGATGATGATTGGTAAATGATCACTACCATGTAAATCAGGAAATACTTTACAGGTGCAATCTAGTCGAATTGAAGTCGAACAAAGAGATAAATCTAATGCACTTGGACGTGCAGGAGGTCTTGGAATCCGTGTCATGTTACCCATATTTAGTACCGTCATGCTAAAATTGTCGCAAATATTATATATTAGAGATGATCTGCTATCATTGTAAACGGAACCCCACATCATTCCGTGCGAATTGAAATCTCCTAAAATCAAACGTGGAGCAGGAAGGGCTTCGACAATTTCATTAAGCTGTCGTTGTCCAACTTGAGCTCTTGGAGGAATATATATCGAAGCAATGCAAATGTCCTTTCCTTTAATATTTATTTGACAAGCAACAACTTCTATACTAGAAGTCGAAGGAATGTTTAATCTATAAAAGGAATAACATTTCTTAATTCCTAAAAGCACTCCACCATACGGGAAATCTCTATCGAGACGTATAATGTTAAAGTCATTAAAATTTAGGGCTATGTTTGATGTAAGCCATGTTTCGCACAAAGCAAATACATCACATTTTTGACTATGCAACAAAACTTTAAATGAATCAAGTTTTGGCATGATGCTTCGACAATTCCACTGCAGGACAGTGATTGAATCATTTGCGGCGGATGATAAATTATCCATCAAATGATACAAAACCTGAAAGAGCTGGCCATTGAGCTGATAACTGTTTCAAAAAAGTTCTAGCTATTGGAAGGAATGCTGTTATGATGGTCTTTAGAGGTTCAGAAATATTGAATGTAGCGAAAATCCATTCTACAATTTCCGAAAATTTCAGTAATCCTGTTGGTGAATGTGAAATGGAGCCCACTGGATTATTGTCTTTTCTTGAGCTAGTTCCTGGATTGGTTTGTGAATTTGACAAACCAGGAGGCACAGTTTTTGGTTTTAAATTTGGCTTTTTAGCTTTAACACGGGGATCTTTTTTTGAAGGTGTAATTTCAGGTGTCTTTTTTGGTATTTTATGGTTTGGTAATCTCCTCTTAACAGACCCTTGAGGAGTGACAAACGAGGTATCTTCACTATTTCCGTCAGAGTCAGATTCCTCTGGCTGCGCAAGATTTGAAAAACCGTTTTCGGTTTCCAAAGGGGAGACATGTATGACCGTTTTAAGCATTTCTGCATATGTGCGCTTAGACCGTGCTTTTAAAGAAAGCTTCATTTTGTCTTTACGCAGCTTAAATGCAGCGCACACTGAAAGATCATCATGAGGACTTTCCCCACAATAAACACATTTTTCAACATCTTTATCGCAAAGATTATCCTTATGAGGCCCTTGACATTTGATACATTTGGACTTATTACTACAGTAAGTAGCTGTATGTCCGAATTTTTTACAGTTCGTGCAATTCATAACATGCGGTACGAAAAGCCGAACAGGAAGACGAATTTTATCGATATAGACATGGCTAGGCAATGCAGATCCGGCAAATGTTACGCGAAACGAATCTGAGGGACGATAAGACTTTTTTCCATCGACAATAGGTGCTGAATACAATTGTTTGCACTCGAGTATCTTAACTCCCTCAAGCATGGAGTTTTTAAAACGGCCAACTCCATTTTTAGGTAAATCATCTGCTGTCAGACTTGCTTCAGTCACAACACCGTCAATTTCTACCTCCTTCGATGGAATGTAAACTCGATATTCAATAGCAAATAATTTACAGGTTACAATATCGTTTGCCTGTTTCAAGTCGTTAACAACAACTCGAATTTTATCTCTATTAACCTTACAGATTTCTTTAACTTCAGAGAAATGTGATGTCAAATCCTTTGTAATTTGCATCAAGTTTAAAATCTTTTCTTTTTTTTCGAAGATAGACTATCCATGGCCCAGTGGTACCCTGTGGATAATGTTTAGCCCTCGGAGTATTTAAACTCTTACTAATATCCGGAATCGGATTCGGATGATCTTCCATGAGATCATCCATTACATTGAATTTTTTTGTAAATTATTAATACCAAAATAAAAACTTATGTTTAGTAAAATTTCAGATATAAGAAGTTCCTTTATCGTGAAGAACGACGTGAAGCTCTTCCAACGATTTCCAATTGGCAGTCTTCTGCTGTTTCCAATTGGCAGTCTTCTGTCGTTTACTGCTATCTCAGTTACTCTGCCGTCGTTGTGAACACCACTGCACTTGCTGTGCTGCCTGTACCTGACCCCAGGTACAGTGCTTTTGCTCTTGGTGGCGATCAAATGCGATGCTTACTGCGAGTATTGTTGGCGGTTGCTAGCAAAAGAAATTTACTACTGCGGCATTTCGATGTCAAAACTGCGTACTGGAACGGTGTGTTGCCAGAGGAACTCTACATGAGACAACCGGCAGGTTTTGTGAAGAAGGGTAAAAAGAATCTTGTATGCAGGTTGAGGAGGAGCATTTACGGACTCAAACAATCAGCCCGATGCTGGAACCAAAGACTGCACACTGCACTCGAGCAGATGAATTCCAAACGGTGCTCTGCAGACCCGTGCCTCTACGTGAAAACTGTCAACGGAGATCACATCTACCTGCTGGTTTACGTAGATGACATTTTAATCGGGTGCCAGTATGAGGAACAAATCGAGAAAATCTACTTGTTACTGAAGCAGGAATTCAAGATGACTGACCTCGGCACAGTGAACCATTTTCTTGGACTTGAAGTCAAATGTCAGGATGGTAAATATGGAATATCCCTTGAAGGCTATATCGACCGTGTAGCTAAACGCTTCGGACTCTCAGATGCTAAAAATGCTAAATCTCCAATGGATGAAGGATTTACCAAGGTTGCTGTGGAAAGCCCCTCATTAGAAAATATTACGGAGTATCGCAGTCTCGTCGGGGCGCTTCTCTATGTAGCAGTTTGTGCAAGGTCAGACATAGCACTTAGCGCGTCAATTCTCGGACGTAGTGTCATAGCGCCCACACAAGCTGGTATGGTGGCCGCTAAACGCGTTGTTCGTTTCTTAAGATCAACAAAAACTTTGTGTCTGTGGTATGGCGATCCAATCGGTAAATTGGTAGGATACTCTGATGCTGATTGGGCTGGCGATTAAAAAACGAGAAAATCTACGACTGGATCAGTTTTTCTCTATTCTGGAGGAGCCGTTCCTTGGGCAAGTCGTCTCCAGCAATGTGTGACCTTGTCATCTATGGAATCGGAATTTGTCGCTCTCTGTGATACGAGTCAGTAAGCAGTTTGGATTCTTAACCTGATAAAAGATTTCGGCGAAGCTGAATTTACAACGCTAACTATCAAGGAAGACAACCAAAGTTGCATAAAATTCGTTACCGCAGAAAGAGTGACACGACGATCAAAGCACGTGGAAACCAAGCAATGCTATGTGAAGGAAGAAATTGATACATTTGGAATATTGCCCGACCGAAATGATGATTGCAGATGTGCTCACCAAACCTGTGGGAATCACGAAGCACCGAAAATTTTCTTCAATGCTTGGATTATCTACATGTTGTAGTGGTCGTTGAGGAGGAGTATCGGAGTGAACAACGACAGTCTTACCCCTCATCATTTGATTCTTGCTTGATGTTCTTTTATTTTATTGTTCGCAAGTTGCCAATGCGACCATTTCCTTTTTCTCATTCTCAATAACAATCTATCAATGTGTGGACAAAATAAAGACAATCCGTTAGTTAAGCTCAATTGCTTATTTCTATCTATTGAACTGTGCAGACCCAATAAGTTTGGGCTTGACTTGACAGTCCAACTTGATGATTAATTCTCTTTTTTTGGCTTTAGGTTTCCCTCAAATGTACCATCACCTCGAAGCGAATAGCACTGCCAGCGCGCGGTCACGATTGCAAGCACATTCAGTGCTTCGACGTGGAAGCATATCTGGCACTTAACTGCGAACGCGGCAACTGGAGGTGTCCTGTGTGCAAGTAAGTAAAATAAAACCCGGTTTTCTGTGAGCAAATTCTAACACGTGTCTCTTTCGTCTTCCACAGTAAACCTGCTCTGACCGAAGGTCTCGAAATCGATCAGTACATGTGGGCAATTTTGAATACACTGAACTCTTCCAACACCCCGAACGGTTTGGAAACGGAAGAGGTCGTGATCGATTCACAGGCCAACTGGCGAGCGATCAAACCTGCTAACAACGCTCCGGGCAGCAACACTCCCGGTGGCGGTGACGGTGGAAACGGACGGGGCAGTTCGACACCGGTTCTGGTCGGTATCAAACCGGACCCGGACGGAGATAGTAAACAGTTCAGTAAGGTTATGTCACCGGGATCGACTTCGCTGCCTACGTGGGATAATATGAACGCCATGAGTCCGTACATGAGCCCGGACATGAGCTCCATTGCCAGTGGAAGCATGATGGGATCAAAGTAAGTTTGCTCGGTCGGGTGTTTTCCCGGGAACTAGCTTAATGGTTTCTATTTTCTTTTCAGTAACTACAATCAGCGAACACAGTTCGATTCGTTCGGTAATCCCATCAAGCAGGAACAGTTTGGGAACCCGGTCAAACAGGAACCGAACAGTGGCGCGGCGCAAGGGAACGGATCTGGCAACGCTGGTGACTTCGGTAGCAATCCACTGGCACATCTGAGCGATTCCGTTAATTCGCTTGATCCGCTTAATGCGATGGAAAAATCGCTTAACGATCAGGTAAGGTTGAAAGTTTAGGTGTTTTTTTTTACCGTGCAAAGCTAATAGAGTTTGATTTAGATGCCCCACACACCTCACACTCCACATACGCCGGGCGGTGGTAATTCTTCCGGACATCCAATGACCCCCGGTGGACCACCGAGCGTACCGCCGTCGGCAAACGAGCTCAACTCGAGTCAGTCCGGTGGCAACGGAAGCGGCAGCAACAACAACAACAGTAGCAGTAGTAGTGGCAACAACGGCAGTAACAATAGTTCCAACAACAATAGTAGTAACAACAGTACTGGCAACACGGCCGGTAACCAAAACAACCAAAACAACAATAGCCATAGCAACCCGGGCGGCGCAAACAGTTTGATGCATTCGCCTCAGCACCAACAGCAACAGCAAGCCATGGGAATGGGTAACAACCCGGCGGCCAACATCATGAACTCACCGCAGAGTCTAATGAATTCACCGCAAAATATGATGAACTCACCGCAAAGCATGATGAACTCGGCCAACAATCTCCAGCAGAATCTGATGAACACGATGAACTCGATGATGCAGAATCAACAGCAGACGGGTCTGGTCGGGCTGACCGATGTCGATCTACCGGTCGATCTTAACTTCGATCCCGCTGCGGTCATTGAAGGCGAAGGGGGCAACGATCTGAATGTAAGTTCTGTCACATGTTTTTTGTAAGTGTGTTCCACAACTTATTTAATTCCGCTTCAGCTTCTACCGGACAACGTCGTCGACCCGATGGAATTACTGTCGTATCTGGATCCACCGCCGGATCTGAACACACCACCGTCGAGCGGTTCCAGCAACAATGCCAACAGTGACGACATTCTGGCCGCACTGTTCGACTAGAGGCACGCCCGGCGGCAGCGGCGGCAAAACAGCGCATAATCGAGAACTATACTGCAAGCTGCAATGTGATGGGTTTTTGTTTTTGTTTTCATCCAGATTTTTTTTTTCTGTCAAAAGCAGTCAAAATTGTTTGTACAGAACAAAGAGACATTGTTTTCCTAAATGTGTAACGAAATAAAAAAAAAAAAGAAATAAAACGAACGAACGGTTCGATTCGGTACGGAAATGAGCAAGGCTTTGCAGATCGGGAGGCGGAAAATGAAATGTGATTTAAAAAAAAGCGGCGCTAATCTAATGTTGTAAAGCAAAGGTTACGGTTACGGAAGACGAACGGGATTATGGACCTAGAAAGTGATAGCCAAAAACCCGCCACTTTTGAATGCTTTTACACGGCATTATTTTTTTTTTAATTCAATATTTATTTTCCATGAAATAGTTCTTAGTCTTTTGTAAAAAGAAAATTATTTATTTTGTACAAAACGAAGATAAGAAAGAAAGAAAGAAAAAAAAAGAAAGAAACGCTAAACGGATAAACAATTTTTAGTATATTATTTCATATTTTATTTCCGGACAACGTGGATCGACTCTGTTTTATAGAGACCAAAATGATCTTAAATGAATGATTTAAGAGATAAAACAAAAAAAAATAAGAGAATTGTTTAAGTGAAATGTTAAAATTAAAGATATTAAATTTTAATCAAAAATGTACAAAAGAATTAAGGAACTATTATACATAAATCTAATATATTACAAATACAACTAACTAAATTTAAACTAAGTCACACGCGCATATATACACACATTGAAGAAAAGAAAAAAAAACAAGCTGACATTTAACTGATAGCATGCATAGTAAAAAAAAAAGATCAAACAGATGCACTCCAAAAAAAAAGTGTAGAATCGGTTATAATTTTCGCTCTCTTGGATGTTTGTAAAGTTATAAAATTAATCAATCTGTATTTTGAAACATAACAACAAAAAAAACATGATACAATCTGGATGAAAATTGACGTACATATTGAAGAAAAAAAAACCGAATTGCAAAGACCTAATAGAATCGATTGGGACGAGGAAAAAAAAGCACTAGAAAATAAACGGCTTCAACTTAGTGACCTTTGATTTTACTGTCAAAAAAAAAGGAAGTAAACAAAAAAAAGCAGAAATCTACCAACCACCAATTGATCGATCAATTAAGATGGCGGCGCCAGTTTGAGGCCAGTATTTTTTTTGTTTGTTTTTTTTTTTCCGGTGTACTCGAAACCAAGGCAACCGAATCAGTTTTAGAAAACCCGTTTTTCGCATTTGCTACTTTGTTCCTCGAATTTCCCAGCCGAGCCCGTTTGCATTGGTTTTGGTTTTCTCTCGCTACTCTCTGGATGAATCCTCGCCCTTGGAGTTCGCGTCCCTCGCGACAGCAAAGTTCCACGCATAAACAATTAGAGTTATTTTATTTAATTCCAACAACGCCCAGAGCACACTTCGATCGCACGAAACCGTGTGTCGATTCGTCTTCTTAATATCGTTTCCTGTTTCCTAGGCAACAGTCAAACCACACTTTATTTATGGTTTCAAAACTACTAGATCCTAAATGAAAATCCAAATTAACAAAGTGATAGTTATTTATATTTAAATGTAAAACAAACAAAAAATCTTAAGGATTAACTAAATCAAGACATGTTTTAAACAGCAAACGAATAAAATAAATGAACCAAACCAGCAGCAGCAGCCGAATATTAAACCAATCAAAATTCCTTATAAGGAATATAATTGAGAGAAAAAAAAGGGGAAGAATCAGTATTTTACAATGCGAACTAAAACGGAACAGCATATTTTAACACACACACCCACACCCACACTTCTGTGAAATGGATTTTTAAACCGGCAATCGTGGGGCATCAGCTTTCGTTTCCGCCATCAGCTTTCGTTTCCGCCATCAGCTGAGGTGAGGTTGCAACAAGGTTTAAGGGGCAACGGAAGGAAAGTATGGAAAGTCCCCCATTCATACACATATTATCTATGAGGAAACGCTCACTCCTCGAAACAACAGTTTAAACTTTCCACAGAACAGACTATCGAAACTCTATTGCTCCTCTCTTCAGATGGTTCTATTAGTTTTTTTTTGTTTGTTTTAATTTTTTGTTTTATTTATCAAAAGCGCAAGGTTAGTTCACTAAGTTCACTTTGTATAATTTTGTAAATAGTCTACCGAGAAGAGAAAGCTCTAAACAATGAGATAAACGGCAAGAAGAAGAAGAAAAAAACACAAGTAATTGAAATAATAACTTTAAATTAATTATATTTAAGAAAAAAAATACCTATGAAAAAAGGAAGCAAACAAATTTTGAAAATAATAAAAAGCAAAATGGTTTAAAAAATAAAACAACTGATCGTTTTTTTTTACTTCCGACGACCTATCTTAAGATTTCGTCCACGGGGCGCACACCCTAGAAAGATTATTTCTGCAAACTAGGCGACACCAAGTTTTTTCTTGCAAGCAAGCACTTGCTTGTTGTTCGTTCACACTCTTCACTGCATTGTTTATCGCCGTTTGTTTTTGCAGGAAGCACACAAAACCCCAAAACACCGGTCTTGTCTTGTGTGTGTGACTGCTAAGGTGTTCAGGGCGTTGGTCAGTTTTGTGCACGGTCAACGTTTCTGGTTTGCAGTAGCTTTGCGGCAAACAAACGACAACAAAAAAAAAACAGCTGGTTCCGAAAATTTGCCCAATCAGTTCAGTGTCGGTCGCGGAACGGAACGGAACGGAACAAAGTTCAAACGAAGAGAACAACGGTACTTTTCATTCGTTGGGAAAACCGGGAAATTTGATACCGCAGAGAAACTCGACCTTAGTAGTGAACTGGAGTGATGTAAGAAAAGTGATAGGACTTATAGGAAAAATTGTGCTGAAAAAGTGTGAAAATTGATTGAGCTTTTTTTAGCGATGGAAGCGGATAAAACTGGAGGTGAGCAATTTAGTCGGCAAGGAACTCGGAACTAATCGAAACATAGTGAAATGATCATGGATTGTAAGATCAATAACTACTGAGCATTGTGGATGATTATTATCAGTTATTTTGTGATCAATACGTAACAGACTATCTTTCATTTCGTTAAAATTTTAGTACAAATTAACATTGAAGAACTTTGTGACCGTGAGACACTGTCGAAGGCGATCAGTGTAATGCTGCTCGCAACCTACGCAAATTCTATTGAGAGAGTGTGTTAAATGCTAAAGCGAAAACGCCTTGGGAAACTTTTTGAAACAATTCTTTACTTCATATTTCTGCAACCAAGTTTGACTTCTTCCGGAGAACAGAAAATACTCGTTATATAGACCGATTGTCATCGATCGAAAAAGTGATCGTCCGGCAGCAATTTAACGAAAGAAGGTCATGCATTGAAAAAGAGCTATTAGCCGCAAATATCACACAATCTAGATGTAATACCAGATGTTGAAGACGTACACATTCACCTCCCCCCTTCTGTATCTCGATTCGATTCAAATTTTTTCGAATCGACCATGTTTCGTATTATGGTTCTCGATTCAAACTCGATCATCGAGCTTCGTTCGACTTCACTCGAAGAGGTATTAGATTATCGAGAAGTTTTGGTATCATGAAACCAAAACAATCGAGCTCGTAAAAGACTAAACTCGATAAAAAATGGTCGAAAGCTTTATTGCTATCGACTTTGAATTTTCGAATGCGTTTCTTTTTATTTATAGGTAAATATCGATAGCATCATGGGTTTTCATAAACATATTAGCGTTGAAAATCTTTATTCTAATGCATCGTTATATATGTTGATTTGATATATTTTGTACGTTTGGCATATTGTTTAAAAATCATATCAATTGAAAGATGCATGGCATTTAAAAAGTAACAAGAGTAAGTCGAAACTAAACTATGTCCAGTAACTGTGGTTTGTAATAAATCTTCTGGAACCGGTGGACGGAAAACGTTACTCAAACGGATAGTGAGAAAAAGCGAAGAAATGGGATTTTTTTATTTAATTTAGACTTTTTTCAGTCCTATCTGAATTACTTATAATGTGTAGTGATTTTCTGCGTTATGTTCGATTTATATTATTCAATTAACCAAAAATATTAAAATGAAATATGAATTTCGGAGAATTGAAAATGGGTATTATTTACATATCTGGAAAACTCTTAGTTTTAATGGTTGGATTTAAAGATTAACTGATAAATTTTGATCGAAATTGATCACATTTATCAGCTTGCACAGGTAGTCTCATTCAAATAAAATTTGTATGTGTACAAACAATATAAAATTTGATCCGAAATTTTCAAATATATTAGGCTTACGAAACGTGAATAATGTTTTTTATTTGTTAGGTTTCATAGCTAGTAATCATTTAAACTCAGGTAAACTGATTTTTTTTCAGACACCTTCAAAGTATATGGAATATGTCAAAAGTATCACCATCCTGCAATCTCATGACAAGCACGTAAATTTGACTCTTCAATAAAAGATATAAATACTACAATAAATTGGTTTGCTCCTGGCATACTACAACGAAAGCTGCAGAACCTAAAAGCCTTTGATTAAAACTACATATATGGACGACGTAAATTGTATTTGACTTGTAACAAAGCAACAATAATTTCAAAAGTGTATCTTTAGATTGTGTACAAACATCGGCGTCTCAATTGATTTCAATTACAGAAATGTGGTCAAATTGTTCCAAAAAGAAAATTTCGCATTGCATTTTTCTTCTTTTCAGTTCTTGAACAAAATAAATGTAATCAAAAATATCCAGTTTTTTTTTCGCGATTGCAAAGATTGCAATAGCTGGGTTTGTTTATTTTTATTTGACAGTTCGAACAGCGCTAGTCGAAATCTAGTACCACCTTGTTAGGGTCTCGATCAAGCGGTCGAAAGCGATACGTAATGCCACAGTTCAGTCGAATCGACTTCGAAAATAATCGTTTCGAGAAACTCGATTCGAGATGCATAATGTCAGCCCTGCATTCTCTAATTCGATCGAGTGCATCACTTTTGTATGAAAAACTCGAACTCGATCGAGCTACAGAATGCCAAATCGTATACGATTCGAACGAAATACAGAATCGAGGGGATTATTCGAACTTTGTCAGGGGTACGTATTTAACTGGGAATTTATTCGCCGGAAGGTATACGATGCGTAGCAGATGCGCATGGAATTATCTAAGTTGGCTGATTCAAGACCCGACCGATTTTTTCATCTTGTGAATAATGTGCTAGTTAGTGAAGATATTCAGCGCTCGAAATATGAGATCTGATTTAAAAAAAATGGAAAAAATATGCATTCACTTTTTAGACATGGCTGAACCGATTTAAAAAAAATCAAATAAAGGTCTTAGGGTCCCATAGCCTGCTATTGAATTTCATTTGGATCTGAATTCCGGTTCCGGAGTTACATGGTAATTTGTGAAAATAAGAGAAAAAGTGTGCATTCAATTTTCTCTGAAACAACTCAACCGATTTTCACAAACTAAGATTAAAATGAAAGGTCTTATAGTTTCCTAAAAAATTCTATAGAATTTCCGGTTCCGGAGATAAAGCGTGATAAGTGGAAAATTACGAATTTTATTAGTATTTTTTTACAAAACTATGGTCAAACACAGGTACAAATCCCATATAATATAAAACATCAATTTTTCAATTGATATCACATTATGTTATCTTTTTGCTGTTACTTTTGGAAAAACAAATTGCGAGGTAAAAATTGTGTGAAACTCAACAAATGATCATTCAAAAGAAACAACACAATAAATGCCTCAAAGTAAGGCTAATTTCGTTAGGCGATACAAAAATGTGAAAGTAAATTTTAATGGAACAATTATTTCTTCCATCCTATGTTGCGGTTTACAAAAATGTTTCGACATCCTGTGGCAGTTATCCGGAACCATAACCGTGATCAATGAAAAGATTTTCTGTCAACACTCTTTTGCAACTTTTACTCCAATAATCCTCCTTATTTTTGCTTGCGAAATTATTGTTGTAGAATCACACATCTGGAGGACATTGGAAAGGTTGGCGATCATCAAACGCGTAAAACTCCTACACGCAGAGAAAAATATTGTAAAAATAACTAAATTTGGGTTTTATACAACGATTTATTTTTATTGAAATAGTGACAAAAGCAAATCTGGGTTGATATTGCAAATATTGCTACTTGAAACTACAAAACATGATGATTAATTTTTCTCAGTGCATTAGTTTGTTTCAATCAATATTTTGATAGAAATAACAAATATTCTACTTGTGCGTTTCTGTCAATTTCTTGTCAAACAATTTCACAGTAAATTCAATTCGAAAAATTAGTTTTAAATTAACGAACTCTAGTTTAAATTAATTATTTTCAGCGCTTTGAATTTACAAACTTTTTAGTTGAAATAAATGAATTTAAATTTAGCTATTTCTACTAACGCTTTTGTTTGTTATAATCATATATTTTAGTTTGGTTTTATGAATGAAATGACTTTTTTACCTTTTTTTATATATATAAAAAATAGGTATAGAATTCGCTCAAACTTTCGAAAAATTTTCCGAGGCCCGGAGGGCCGAATGTCATATACCAATCGATTCAGCTCGACGAACTGAGCAAATGTCTGTGTGTGTATGTGTGTGTCTGTATGTGTGTTGTCAACTTAGAGGTCGAGATCTCAGAGATGGCTGGACCGATTTTGATCAAACTAGTCGCAAATGAAAGGTCTCCCCGTCACCCAGAACGCTATGGAATGGTTTTGAGATCGGATGTTTACTTTTTGAGTTATACGAAGTTTTATGTCAAAATTTTCAGTTTTTTGACAGTATCTGTCACATTTGACCTTGAAAACAGAATATGTTTCCAGACTTAGATTTCGCTCGGTAATATCTATCCAACAAGCCATAGATTGTTAAAATCCGTCCATTTTTAACGGAGATATCGATATTTTTGTGTAAGCCTCCAGTAGAAGGAATTTTGAGCGCTGTATGAAAAAGCAATGCTTGGGAGCAACATGAAACACGATTTTTTATACTGTTACATATAATTATTTCTAAGTACCAAAAAGACTGTGTACAGCATCCTTTTTATGACAATTTGCCTCGGACCAATTTTAGCACGGGTCATTTTTGGCAACATAATCTTTCGAATATGGTATATGTAAACCAGATGATACCAGCATTATCGAATTAGAAGAAATTCCATAATTATATTGATTTAAACTATTTACAGCAATAAATGCTGGAAGAACATGACTTCCATATACCATACGACTCAGTTCGTCGAGATCAGCAAATGCGTGTGTGACAAATAATTTCACTCAATTTTCTCGGAGATGGTTAAACCGTTTTCTACAAACTCAGATTCATACGAAAAGTCGTATACTCCCAAACAAGGTTCCTGAATTACGTTTGGATCCGACTTCTGATTGCGGAACCACAGGATGATATGTGAAACGAAATTAAAATAATGCAATTAATTTTTCTCGTAGATGGCTGAACCGATCTAAGATTCAAATGAAATCTAAGAATCATCTATGATTCAAATGAGAGGTCTTAAAATCCTATAAAACCTCTTACTTTTTAGTCAGATCCGACTTCTGGTTTAGAAAATGCAGGGTGATTAGTATAAAAATGTCCATTTCACATAAATTAATCAGGTTGATCGGGTTTGCTGATTTGGATAGTCGATTACGAAATAAATTTATTTCAGTTTTCGATTCGGAATTTACCCCCAAATTTTAATTCGCACTACAATTTCTCAAAGATGTCTACACACTCCTCAGGTGAATTTAACTGATTTCGGCTACACCGATCTTAGAACTCCGGATCCAGTTTCGAATCGTTTCTCAAAGTTTAATCATTTTTTCAAAAAGGCCAAATCGAACTTCATAAACAAAAATTCAAATTAAAGGACTAAACAAAAATTCAAATTAAAGGAATATGTAAATTGTTTGGCGTATTAATTTATGGCCATTCGAATCATTTTGGGTTATGTTAGTTCCTGAATACCGGCTCTGGAAGTACCATAAATAATGACGAAAAACTCTAAAATGGAACTTACTTCGACATCTCATGGAATGTTCAATCGATTGTCACACGTTAAGATTGAAATTCGATACGATTTGCAGATTCGAAATTACAGGGTAATGAGTGATTAAAATCTCAATTTGCCGTTTAAAACGACGATAATTAAAATAATGTCATGAGCACTAAAACACCGAAGAAAATCCATGCAAAAAACACATGCGGATTAATAAAAAAGGTATCATCTCACTGGTAGGTGGATTAATCACGTTTTTTTAAATTAATTTGCAAGGTAATTTTTGATGTTACTTTATTTCGATTAATGCTCGTATTCAAATTCTTAAACATTATTCACATTGAAGTCCGGGTATTTTGATTAGTATCCAATGTTTTGGTGCTTCATCAGTCAGTTCCGGTCAAGATATCTGCTATATCAAATAATTATTTTAAAAAAAATGGTTTTTAATGTTATGCATTTTTCAAGAATATTATAAATTATCAATACATACGCTTGGATTGTTTAAAACCCCCTATGGAATTGAAGAAGTTTATTAGAACGCGCACAAACTTTATCTGCGAGAGAAAAAATGCAGCAAATAAGATCATAGATAGATTGAACCAATATTTTTCTTGATATAAAGGTATAACCGGATTGAATCAACATAGACATTGCCGATAACATCAACTCAACTTTGGTTGACATTTAATAAATAGTTAGTTTATCTCAACAATAGAATCAGCCAAAACAAATATTTTTTTCTTTTGACTAAACAAAAATTTTAATTCAAATCAAACAGAGAACACTGTGATGTTGATGGGAAAAATTAGTTCAAAATAATCATATTTTAGTTCAAAATTATCATAAATCAAATTTAAAAATCTACTAATAGTTTTGTTAGTTTAAACATGCTTCATTTCTCTGCGTGTATTACTGGAATAAGGCGAAAAGTCGCTTACACAAAAATATCGATATCTCCGTTGAAAATGAATGGATCTTGACAATCCATGGCTTGTTTGGCAGCTATCACCGTGCGGAATCTAATTCTGAAACATATTTTGCTATCAAGGTCAATTATGACAGATATTGTCAAAAAACTGACAGCTTTGACATAAAACTTCGTATAACTTAGAAGTAAACACCCGATCTCAAAACCATTCAATAACGTTCTGGGTGACGGGGAGACCTTTCATTTGCGACTAGTTTGATCAAAATCGGTCCAGCCATCTCTGGAATCTCGACCTCTGTTTAGCGGCCCTTACACGTGACAATATTATTGTCAATCCAAAGTATTGTCAATACCGTCAATCCAATTGACTTGGTAACTTGAGTCCGCATTTTTCGAAATAATCAAGCGTTTGAAGCTTCAAATATTGCAACTGAACATTGAAACATTGAGAGAAGAGTTCATTGTACATATTTGACAGTTTCCTCTCTGGAGAAAAAGTATTGTCGGATTGATGAGCAGTTTTGATTTTTTGACAATATTTTCGTCAATAGCTGCCCTTATACGTAACAATATTATTGTCAATCCAAAGTATTGTCAATACCATCAATCCAATTGGTTTGATAACTAGAGTCCGAGTTTTTCGAGAAATTCAAGTGTTTGGTGCTTTAAATATTGCAAATGAATATTAAAATATTGAGAGAAGAGGCCATTGCACATATTTAACAGTTTCTCTCTGGAGAGAAAGTATTGTCGGATTAATGGGCAGTTTTGATTTTTTGACAATATTTTCGTCAATCCAATGAAGTTTCCATTACACGATCAAAAGTATTGTCAATACTCCTTGTATTGACAATAATATTGTCTCGTGTAAAGCAGCCCTTTGATTTTCACACACACGGACATTTGCTTAATTTGTCGAGCTAAATCGATTGGTATATGACACTCAGCTGGGTCTCCGGGCCTAGGAAAAGTTCTAAAAATTGAGCTAATTCTGTAACTATTTTTTATTTTTATTGAAACAGGTAAACAAGTGTTAAATGTTTTTACTATTAATTTTGGTTGTTGATCTAACCGTTATTGTCTGTGGTTCAAAAATCGTCGATCGCTATGGTAAAGTGATTGTTTTTTCGTGCATCAACTAACAAGTCCTTTAAAATAGATCAATTTACTTGTAAATAATACGCTCTTCTTTATATCATATTTTTAAAATCCAAATACAGTTCATGGAATTAAAAGATCTTTCAATATATAAATCATACCAGAGGCAGCGAAAGCCCTATTGGGAGTATACTGAATTTCACATCTAGAAAATGTCTGGCTGTGGAATTCCACACCTGGAAACGTGTTTTTTTTTTGTTCACTTGCATATCATGCATACCTCCTCTTCCACCGCTAACTTACCTACAAAAACTTGTTCAAAATCACGCACAATTCGATTTCTACAGTGATTGTTAGTATTTCCTAATTTGAATATACAATCCAAATACATTGAATGTCTCAGATTTCAGAACCTAATTAATAATAATACTTCAGTGACTTATTGGTGCCACCTAGAAAATAAGTTTTCAAGTTGTCTATCACTAAGCAGTCCACAAAATGTGTCGAAGACATCACTCTCCAAAACAATTATTATTCCAAGTTATAAAAGCTCAGAGCTTCATATGCTCACTAGCGCCGCTTAAGAGATAGTATGGGAAATATTTTATCGATCATATAATAGGTCTTAGCACTTTCATAAACTTTTCCAAAGAAACCGTCTTACTTAATCTGTATGATTTTGAGTCATAAGAAGTTTGAATATTTGATTGCATTTTAGCGCCACCAAATGAAGGAATATTATTAACTTCAATCACCGACGTTCTAAATCATCATGTTTCAGAAATATATTGTAATCTGTTTTCCATTAGAAACTATCGAGCGCCGTAGGCGAATGAATTCTTAACTAACATATTCTTCATAATGTGGACTTTGACATCCCGAACAAATTTACTCAGAAAAAAAAAAAGATTTCAGGTTCTGAGCTAGATCATATTTTAGCACACTAGCTCCATATAGTACAGCGGTTTTGCATTAATATTTGAAAAATTTAGAAAACTATTTTGAAAACCCTATTATTTTATCTAAAGCAACCAAATGAATAGCTTAATGTTTGTTAAGAAATTAATCTTCATCGAATGAAGCCAAATTTTAAGTCTACACAAGAACTAAAAACTGGCTAAATCAGTATGCTATTCGTGGACAGATACTCGTTCATTGTTCCAATTAGTCGAAATAAGTAAGATATTTTTTTTTTTGGAATCGAAATAAAATATGATCTGGGATTGTTTATTGCCAGATCCCTAATTCACGTCCTCAGTTATGAGCCTTTGTTGTAAAAGACTTCACTTTAAAGCACTCGGTCTTCTGAGCCTCGAAATTCGTATTTCAGAGTGGTTGCATATTCGAGTAGAGTGAGATCAATTAAATAACTCAATTTGATGTTATGATGTTCACATTCTACAGCTTCTGGATACGAGAAAGAGAAAGAGCGCATTTTCATACTCATTAAAATGGTAGCAATGTTATTCACGACGGCTGCGGGACGGATGCGACGAAACGAGTGTACATCGGCTAAAACTACCTGTATACACGCTCGTTCAATGTTACTCTAAAGTGAGTACAATTTCACTCACTTTCGTTAAAAGTGGAACTACTCTATAAAGAGTAAAGCTTGTTTATTTACTTTTGAGTAAATATCAGGGTTTGGATGAATGAAGCAGTGAAGATGAGTATACATGCTTCACGGTGTATGATATTCATGAATATACCATGCACGAGAATAGAAGAGAGCGAACAATATTCACCCCTACTACTGTTTCTCCTTCTCTCGGTAAGAGAGAAGCTCTAGCCCCATAATTCACTGCAAGCAAATTAGCTTCACGGTGCAAGATAGTGATGAAGATTGAATATTTAGTTTTCGCTAGCAGACTGATGACTGGCTCTTAACTGTCGCATATTTCTTCGAGGTCCGAACGCGATTCACATTTGTTTATACAGAATTGCACATACAGGTGTGCACTGCCACCGCTCCAGCGTTTATTAGAGTTAAGGTTTTGCTGTAATGGTAACATGTGTTTCTTACAGCTCTCGAAGCTTATAGCAATACACAATGAAAATTCAATGAAAAAATGTTCAATGCGAAATACTGATTAAAAGACTTATTTTTCATCCTACTGGTTGATTAACATATCATGCACTACTACGATTAAACCCAATTAAACACTATTCAGCAGGAATTTGATTTACACAAGTAACAAGAGTTCAGGAGCTAGTTTCTCTCTAACAGCCAGCAAACGAAGCGTTTGTTTGTTTGCAGTATTTGATGAGATCACCAGATCGCCATTGCGAATTGCTTCGCTCCTGTTACTTCTGTTTATAATATTCATGTATAACTAAGAATTCTTACCCTCTACTAACTTGACACGAGTTGAATAAGTGATATGCAACAGTTTTCGTGGCATAAAGTCATCATTAACAGCCGTTCGCGTCGGAGAGCCAGTCATCAGCCTGTTAGCGAAAACTGAGTATATAATCTACATCACTTACTAGCCCCGTGAAGATCGTTAGCTTGCAATGAAGTGTTTGTGAGAAGAACGACGTTCAGGACCACGAGAGAGCAAACTAAAGGGTGATTTTTTAAGAGCTTGAGAACTTTTTTAAACAATAAAACGCATAAAATTTGCAAAATCTCATCGGTTCTTTATTTTAAACGTTAGATTGGTACATGACATTTACTTTTTGAAGATAATTTCATTTAAATGTTGACCGCGGCTGCGTCTTAGGTGGTCCATTCGGAAAGTCCAATTTTGGGCAACTTTTTCGAGCATTTCGGCCGGAATAGCCCGAATTTCTTCGGAAATGTTGTCTTCCAAAGCTGGAATAGTTACTGGATTATTTCTGTAGACTTTAGACTTGACGTAGCCCCACAAAAAATAGTCTAAAGGCGTCAAATCGCATGATCTTGGTGGCCAACTTACCGGTCCATTTCTTGAGATGAATTGTTCTCCGAAGTTTTCCCTCAAAATGGCCATAGAATCGCGAGCTGTGTGGCATGTAGCGCCATCTTGTTGAAACCACATGTCAACCAAGTTCAGTTCTTCCATTTTTGGCAACAAAAAGTTTGTTAGCATCGAACGATAGCGATCGCCATTCACTGTAACGTTGCGTCCAACAGCATCTTTGAAAAAATACGGTCCAATGATTCCACCAGCGTACAAACCACACCAAACAGTGCATTTTTCGGGATGCATGGGCAGTTCTTGAACGGCTTCTGGTTGCTCTTCACTCCAAATGCGGCAATTTTGCTTATTTACGTAGCCATTCAACCAGAAATGAGCCTCATCGCTGAACAAAATTTGTCGATAAAAAAGCGGATTTTCCGAATGGACCACCTAAGACGCAGCCGCGGTCAACATTTAAATGAAATTATCTTCAAAAAGTAAATGTCATGTACCAATCTAACGTTTAAAATAAAGAACCGATGAGATTTTGCAAATTTTATGCGTTTTATTGTTTAAAAAAGTTCTCAAGCTCTTAAAAAATCACCCTTTATATTCACGGCTACTGTGCTTCATGAAGACTCTAATACCAGCACACTATACCATCTGTGCATATGTGGAATATATTTGCTTCCACTAGCGTTTTGTTTGTGTGGTTCTTTTTGGCTGGAAAGGCGTCCTCTTTGTGAGCGGTGGAATTGTTCGCTCACAATGCAATGGAAACTATATATTCATTCACCAGTGAATGGATATTCCAAACCCTGGTAAATATGGTATTTGTCAAATTCTGAGTAACATTTACTCAGTGCTACAAATGGGAAAATTAGCACGAGTGAGTAAATATTACTCAAGATCATTCGAATTGAATAAGGGATTCGAATAAGGGGCTGTCCATAAAAGACGTCACGCCGCAAGGGGGAGGGGGGTGTTTCATAAAACGTGACCTTTTGTAACAGGGGGGAGGGGGGGAGGTTTTTGGAATGCGACGTCCAATATTTTCAATGAGCGCATTTTTAAAATACCTAATTATATTACTGCTTTTCCCTATTTCCTGAAAAAATCTCCACAATAAACGTTTACATCCTATAGGAAAACGTGTATTTGTTGATGTAAAAGCTTCTTCTTGTAAATTCGGAAATGAGTGATGCAGGAAATCATTTCTGTTGTGATCAGCAAAAGTGCACGGAGGAGCGAGTAAATTAGCGAAATTAATAAATTTTGCCAAATATGAGTAAAAAAGAAAAAGATGCCTTCAAACGGTTTAACTTAAGTTATGCACTGACAATTTTTTCAGGAATTTGTTTTTCTAGCATTGATAATAGTATATCATAAAAATTTCTCTTATCTGATTCTGATGCAGCTTATTCAATTGTACTCCATTTGAAAAAGGGCGGGAGATCAACGATTTCAGACGTAGATCATGTCATGTCTTATCTTGATCATATGTGATTTTCCTCCACCAACATCAAAGCTTGTCGAATCATCCAATGATTCAACTTACATAAATCAAGAATCATTTTAGCTCAAAATCACTACCCATTGTGTGACGGAAGATCAGTACCGATATTGATCGATATGATTTAAATTCCACTGATCAACTGATAATGAAAAGATTCTCCGGCAGTGATCTCGTTTTGATGAGGTTTTGGTCTTTATTTTCTCAGCCCTGTATGCTACACTAAGGAAATATTATTCTTTACCTAAAACAATAATATATCTATATCGATTTTTCCCTCATATTTGTATGGTTTGTCATACATATTGATAATGTATTGAGATGAATTTTATTTATTTTGAATTCGTGACATGTGGCATAGGGAGGGTGGGAGGTCTTTGCTTCTGTGACAATTTGTGACAAAGGGGGGAGGAGAAGTAAAAAATCGTCAAAAAAAGTGTGACGTCTTTTATGGACAGCCCCTAAGGAATTCTTTGCTTTAAACAAATACTGACTTACTTTTATCCAACGAATGAAGGAAGCCGCTACCTGTTCATCGGTCATTGGAAAGAATCCGTCTGCCTTCCTACGTTGCCCACGTACTGGTATTTTATACAGCATTCGTAGAAATGCTCTGATGTATTCTTATATAGAAAAAAAGCGGGTGGGTAATGTCAGAGACATAACTGGATGTCGTGAATACGAAAACAACTGACATGTTCCTTAACACTTATTAGAACACTTCGAATATCAATTAGTTGATCAATTGTATGAATTATGCAAGCATTCCCCTTTTGCACATTTTACGCAAAAAAAAAGAAGGCTTCACTTTTTGTTGAGAGGTTTGTTTCTACCTGATTTTGTTTGTAGCTTTTTCACTAATGGGCGGTCCTCGCGGCTATAAAAATAGCCGCATACAGAATTTTAATGTCGATTATTTTATTTCAGATTTGCATAATTTATTGTTAGAAACTATCAATATGCTGTAGGGATTCGTTTCTAGCATTCATAAGGGTCAAATTGCGTAATTCTCTTCAACATTCAACTCTGAAACATTTTTCGCAAAAAAACAAAGAAGGCTTCACTTGATCTCGATTACTGTGAATTTCACACAGCCAAACGTGCAAAAATCTAACCAAACTGTTCTAGATTTGCATTAAACTGAGGATATTTGCTTTCGATTTGAGAACAACAAATCCTAATAGTTCTTTAGAAAACTTTTAGAGCCATTAGAACGGCTGATTTTGTGCAATGCTCTCCACCGTTGTTTTTTCACCAATGCTAATGACTGGCAGCTGTGACGTAATCGCTCTTGTCGAAAGCGAAACTAGTTGTGCAGATGACACAAAACACATCTGCTCGCAGTGGCGATAGAATCCAAACTGATTCAAGTTTTGTTGAGAGGCTTGTTTCTACCTGATTTCGTTTGAAGCTTTTTCACTAATGGGCGGTCCTAACGGCTATAAAAATAGCCGCATTCAGAATTTTAATGTTGATTATTTCATTTCGGATTTGCATAATTTATTGAAATCAACTATCAATATGCTGTAGGGATTCGGTTCTAGCATTCAGAAGTACCAAATTGAGGAACTCACTACGATATTCACCACTTTTCGGAACATTTTTCATTCAACATTTGTTGTACAACAGCAGATATTTTGTTCTCTTCCTCAGAACGCGTTCTGATTGGCTGGTGCTGACATGGGTCAAATGTGATAGGTTTTTCAATAGTGTACTATTGAAATACTTCAATGCTTTTGCTATACACGTTTAAGTTGAAAAATTTCGATTCTATTGGTAGTTGGATTATATAAATCCTTCCACAGATTGCTGAGCTTTTAAAATACGAGAAAGGCAAACGCGCCTTATGAATTATCCTCTTTGATACTCGTTTATACCAAACATTTCAGAAAAGTTTAATTTTGAATTATTTGAGATTATGTCACACAACTGAAAATTGTATCATAAAATTGTAAACATATTTCCGATGGCATGTAGCAAAAATTATCTTGATTCGTTAGATACAACAAGAGATATTCACGATCAAAAGCTTATCACTCTCTCAGAGGGTAAATTTCGAATAGGCACTCCATAGTAAAGTAAATCGTATTCACGACAAAATAAATAAAATACTTGCTATATGACTGAACACTTCCTTACCGTCTTCAACCTGCGCGAATTGCTTTGAGGTGTATATAATGTGCCCTTATAATCTGGTTCCGCCTCCGACAAAGGGAAAAGTTCAGTGAACGTAAATTTTCACACAACCTTTTTCAAAGCACTGTGAGTAAAACTTGTTGTCAATTTAAAAACTGAGTAGAAGTTACTCAGTTTTCTAAATCAATATTACTCACTTTTCGACATTTGAAATAAATAAACAAAAGTGAGTACAAATTACTCACTTGAGAGTAACATTGAGTGAGCGTGTACAGCTTTGCGAATCAACACTGCTTGTTATATCTCGGTTGATTTTTCAGAAGGCCGTAAGAGCAAGTGACAGTTTCTCTTTCGATTATTGTTATGTTATTATAAAGATTTTCTTGGGTTTCACAATTCTGTTTAAAAGTTTTCGGGTATCATTTTATGCCAAGAGTTGAGTAGTAAACGTGAAAATCGCTTGGTAATTAATAGAAGAGAAAGTAAACAAAGAGAAACTGTCACTTGCTCTTACGGCCTTCTGAAAAATCAACCGAGATATGATCGAAAATTCTCCATCAACTTACAGCTCGCAGCTAGCATTCGCAGAGAGTTCAGAATCCAAAACACCCAGCCTCGAAACCCAGTTTCTCTGTTGAGGTTGGTGCTTGACGCATTTTTTTCATTATTGCAAGTAATATCGCCTAAAGGTATACTATACCGGGCCTTTTGCCCAATCTATTTTTAGTTTATGCTCGCGATTTGTTTGTTTTCCGTAATGTCTTTTTAAAGCAAATCAATAACTGATTATGCATTCCAGTTTTGTTTTCGTTGTTTGATAATAACATCAAATTGAGAACAAGTTTTGCTATCAACATGAGAAAATCTATATCTAATTTAGATTTCTGTTTGCTTTCGCTGTTAGCAACAATAGTTTTCTGTTTGATATCATCGGAATATCTTTTTGCTTTCGATTTTTTTTTTGCCATTTAAAAGGACCAAAACAACAGCAAATTGAGTAATCGATAAACGCGAACATCACAACATCAAAATGAGTTTTCTATTTGATCTCACACTATTCTCGGGTATGAAGAAAACGAAACGGTTACGGATGTCTGCTAATGATGTGTGATATTGGTAAAAGACGGCGCAGCGGTTGATAAAAATGTCAATGAATTCAAATTTATTTTAAAAAATATGAAATTTTCACATCCGGTAATACCGTGCCGGTGGTGTTATAATATCAATAATAATAATAATAGTAATAATTTTACTACACTGAAGTCTTTTTTATGTGAGTTTACGTACCGCATAAAAAATATATAAAAAACCGCATAAAAGAAGACCTCAGTGTACATGTTTTACGCAGCTGATTCATGCTGTTTAGCTTGACTTACATATGCAGAAGTAACAGAAACGCATCGTTGGTTAGATTTCGTTTAATTGAGTTGATCGAAATAGAGCATGAGCTAGTAAGTCCAGGTTTAACTAGGTTCAAACCTGTTCCAATTTTAAGGTCATATTTGTTGCTAGCAAGCGAACCAACTTCGGCTATTCCGATCATCTGAATCCGGTTTCGGAAGTATTGGAAATAGTGATCAAAAACTGCAAAAAGGATCTCACTCACTTTTCTTCATGTTGGCAAAATCGATTTTCACCAACTTATAGGTTCAAAAGAATAGTCTTACATTTTCATACGGAATTCCTTAATTTGTTGTGGATGCTATTTCCGGTTCCGGAACTACGGGGTAAAGAGAATTTGTAGAGTTTGTTAGACTAAGTTCGAACATACTTTCCTATACAATGAAGAGTTGTTTTTGCGAATTCCTCAGTAATATTTTACATGTTATGAGTAATATGAGAAAGGCCACTAGGTGGATTAAAACAGGTTTTTTACGCGTTATTAAATCTGTACTAAATGCTAAAACTTGTATCCGTAAACTAGTAACTCATAAAATGTAGGAGCAACTTCAACGATTTGTTTTAGTCTTTGTTAAGACGTAGCTAGTTTTAATATGATCAGTATCTAATGAAGAAACAGATTGGAAAACTGATATGTGAACACAATGATGTAGCGAAAATGTTACCGTAGAGAAAAAAAATTAAACTTATTTTCCACCTTATTAAATTTCCATATTGGAACTCCACTTGTGGTTGTATTGTTTGTCACTTGGGACTTAAATTTTAATCATTCCGTAGCATTTATGCTAAAATTTTACCGTTTAATCATTACCTACTTGCAACGTTGTAAGAAGAGCTTCGGCGTAACAACACACAATATAGACGAAGTAACATAAACCACAGCTAAATTATGAGCAAGAACTTTTCTATTTTTAGGAAATTAGATTTCAAAGCTGACCTTTAATTGTGTTCTAGAATTATAAGTTGTGTAACTTAAAAAATTCAAATCAGATTTCATTTAAAGAGTTTGATTTTTTAGCGATCCTCAGAGATCAGGGGAGATTTTTGTAATTGTAATTTTTTTTCGCAAAAAATTGATCCGTGCCAAATTTTCTTTGTCAGTTGTGCATCACACAGCAAAGGATGTCAATGTTTCCTTATACCGTTTGATAACGCGCCATACGGTATTTCTGGGCAATTTCTGCTGTTTAGCTAGCCTAGATGCAGACCACAAGGAATTTTCCAAATAAAGTACAGTCGATTTGCGGAATGTCAAAAATCATACGTGAAGCTGACAAAATTCCCGACACGTGGGCACCAAGAACTTCTAAATCCGCCCAGAAGAAGCGCCACAAAATGAGCAAAAGTTTGTTCCAATTCTATATGAAGCAAGCTTTATTCTTTTCCTTGACAGCGAAATACTGAGCATCTTATCCCTATTTTTTTTTTCATGCAAAACAACTTTATGGGTTTTCCTACTTTTCCGGTGTACTTTCTTTATTTTTTTGATGTACGAACCCGATTGGGATGGAAACTAATCAAACAAAAAAAGAATCTCGTGGATCCGTCCATCCGTTATTATGTGATGCGATTACAAAGCATGACCTCTGCTAGATAGAGATGAGTGACATAAACGACAAAACGCAATTTGTACCGCTCATTTTACCCGAAGATAGCTAAACCAAAGTCAACAACCCTAGGCTCATTTGAAAGCAACTATTGGATCGTCGATCAAGTTCGAAGATCAAATGACAGACACTTCCGGTTCCAAACATATAATCGTATAAGTGACGTAATCGACAAATCGCGTTTTTTTTCTATCAGCACATTTTTTTTTTCAGAAAGTGATTAATGAACAAGTTTAATTCTGTTTTGACGTTTTGTAGCAAAGCATTTTACTTTTGATCACGAAACTCCCTAAGTAGTTAAAGTGCACATTCGGAAAACAGGCCTTCTGAAGACCCCAATCCAAACGCAAGTTTTTCCTTGACCTGCTTTTGAACGTTAACCACTGGCGGTACTGAAAACAAGAACCTACAGGGGCATCAACGCATGACCGGCAAACGCTACTTTGATTGGCCTGTTGCTAACAAAACAAAACACACACTCGTCTCGACTTTCACAGCTGTATTCGAGACCAAAACAACCCAGCAAGTAAGTGCTTCCTGGTGCGAAAACCACGATTAAACGGATTCGCATAGCTGTTACAAACATTAAACACCGAAATGCTGACTACTTTGCATTTGAATTCTCTTGTCAACTGAATGGTATGCAACAACCAAAAATGTTTGGTGACCGAACTGCACTTCTGCACAAGTAGTACTGCAGAGCACTGCACCCAAACGGAAATGGGTTGATAAATGAAAGCATTGCCGCTGATATTTGAACCCAATGTGTTGTGACAAATTTTGTTTTCAAAGGTTTTTTCGGACTAAGTAGGTTAAATTTTTGTAGTACATCACAAAATCATATTGTCATTTAATTTAGATTTGAGCGGTTACATTTTCTGTCATTTTTTTTCGTGATTCAGAAACCAAATCGATTTTCGAACAGATCGTAGCAAGCGATGTGATTAAACGAATACACTGAAAAATCTAATAATTTTTTTCAGATGATGGCAGTAAACCACGACAGAAGCCAAATGCACTGCACCGAATAGCGCTGCTCTGTACGGTTCTCACAATCTTAGTAGGCTGTATGTATGTTTGCACCGTTTTGGTAGGACTACTGACAGGTAAAGTTGATTAACCGAAAAAAAAAAAAAACAATTCAATCAACTCGTTTCTATTCTATTCATTTAGCTCCAGAACCCATTCCGGCAACCGGCAGTGCATTCAAGTTAACTTACCAAAGAGTTTTCCATTCAACGTTTGATGAGTTCCCGAACAAAATTCTGGAATCGATTGCGCATTTAGTGTCCGAAACATTGGGAATTGATAGCAAACACAAAACGTCAAGACGGAAACGTGACCTGGAAGACGAAAATCGACTTCAGTTGTTGAACGATAACCGATTGGATAAAGACGAAAAATCTACGGAAGACGAAGACAATTTTGCACCTGGCTTCGTAAGTTTTGTCCAAAAGTTGGCACAAAATGATCACTTTCTGAAAATAGCTTATGCTTCTAACGGGAAAGATGACAACAGTAATAATGACATTTTTCGGGCCATGCGCCGCCGAAGGAAACGAAACGTCGACGAGGATCGGTTACTGCGAGAGAAACGCTTCGCAACGGAGCTGGAAACCCTGGAAACCGAATACACACGGTGCAAAAAGGAAGCGTACAACGAGCGAGATTGTGATAAGATCTGGGAAAAGCTGAAGAAACTTTCGGAGGAAATCAATAAGAATTTTATTGAGATGACCAATCTCATACATGATTACAAAGATCACAAGAAAACACATTTACAGAGCGAATTGAGCGATAGTTTTCCGAAAAATAAAAAGAAAAACAAAAAAGATATGTTTTTCGATTCGGACGAGAGTAAAGAGAAGAAAACTAAGAAAAAAGACAAACCAGAATTGGTGGTTTTCGAGACGACAACCGAAAACAAAATGACTACGGCAGTTAGCTCGACAGTGTTCGAAACTTCGTCGAAAAAGTTTTTGGATCCGCTGATTCACGATGAACACAGCAAACCATGGCATTTCGAGCACAACAAAATTGATGATGACTCGTGGAGTACTAAACCGCTTGACCATTCGACGACGACGACCACCACGGCAATGACGATAAGCACGAGTTCGACTATGACTCCACTAGAAACCCATGACATCCACAGAGCCCTGAATCACTCGGTCCCGTATGAACCGGAAAAGCATCGTCCCGTTATCGATGAGTGTATTCAAAGTCTAGACGATTTGTTGGAGTCTGTTGACCTCGAATCGGGTGTCCGAAAAATACAACGAAACTGTACAAAACCATCGACAACCGTGAAACCCACTGTGCCTGTAAGTCCCACTCCGGAAACGACGGTCGACGATCTACATCTTCAGTTCGGTAGACCGTCCCATCCGATCCATGAAGATTTGAGTCATCGTTCGGGCGAATCGCAAGACATTCATGACTTCATTATGAGTCGGGCGAGAAACCGTTATCAGCACAATCACGACTACGTGGACAATCGGTACTCAGCTTCCGTAGAATCATCGGCGGAATTGCGATTGCCCAAACAGATAGCACCCGTAGCTGCCAGTGGTCCATTTCTGAACCTATGCGATCAAATGCGTAACCAGCAGGGACCCGTCAAAACGACCGTCAGTAACCAGCACAATTTCCAGGCCCAACAATTCGGTGGTATCGGTCAAACCGGATTTCCCGTTTCCGGTGAGACTTCCCACGTGAAGTTCACATCCGCGTACGGCGGCTACACGCCGAACCATTTCTGTTTCTATCAAGTACCGCAGCAGTCGTACGGATATCCAAGGCCAATCTACGGACATCACCAACCCGGAGGTAGGTTTTTATACAAAAAATCAGTACGGAAACTCGTAAACCCAATTTTTCACCCCCAAGGACAATATTCCGTTCCTCCTCATCTATTCAATGACCCCAATATCGCAACGGTCATTGTGCCGCGAACTGATCCGGAAGGTTCGTGACAGTACCGTCGATGTGGAAGGACGAATCACTAATCTGGTTCTCTACGTTTTGCAGGTTTCGTCAACATTCCTGTTCAAATTCAAGGCTTACCGGGTCGTCGAGATGCTGGTGAAGCAACGGAACTACAAAATGTTCGACTGATTTGCAACGTCGTCGGTCAAGGTTCGGCTCCACGAATTGTGGACAGTGTAGCTGCGGAACCTGCGATCACCAGCAAAGTACAAACAACGACTCCGACAGTGGATGTAAGGACCACCGTCAGGATCAAGGCTAACCAAACGGACGATCACGATTTCGTTCGTGCCCGAGGATCGCATCGTCGCCGGCATTGCAATCGCGGTTGGATTTCATGTGCCAATGGACAGCAGTGCGTTCGGAATCAAGAGTGGTGCAACGCCCGGACGGACTGCCTGGACGGAAGTGACGAAAGCCATTGTTCGTGTGTGACTCGCCTAAATCCGATACGAGTCTGTGACGGATACGCCGATTGTCCACTCGGTGAGGACGAAATGGGCTGTTTCGGATGCGACAGATTTTCTTTCTCCTGTTTCAACAGTGCGTTTGAGTTCGAAAGTGCCCATAAATCAGGTGGCACATGTTACACGTCAATTGAAAAATGTGACGGCTTCGATAACTGCTTCAACCGGAAGGACGAACAGGACTGTTCGATGTTGGTGAAAGATTTGGGTAAAGTAAAGGCCTTCTCGGTGGGTCACACTTCGGGAATTTTACACCATAACTACAAAGGAAAATGGTATCCGGTTTGTCAGAATCCTATCGCCTTGGCGAGGGATGCGTGCGAAGCGGAAATCGGTGCCCTCGATCAGGAACCTCATATTTCCCAAATGGACGGACATCTGCCGGGTCCGTTCATTCAGGCGAGTACCAAAAGTCAACACGTATTCCAACCGCACTTTACCGAAGGTTGTAACGGGGTGTTCAACTTTGTCAAATGCCCTCAACCGAAGTGTGGAACGTCGAAACTTAGCGAATTCCCCAGTGCCCGTATCAAGATCCGTTCGAAGCGGAACGCCACCGGCGAAATGGTGGAAAGTGTACGGATCGTCGGAGGATCCAATGCGGAACCGGCGGCTTTCCCGTTCATTGTGGCCATCTTCAGGGATGGAAAGTTCCACTGTGGCGGGAGCATCTTTAACGAACATTGGGTGAGTGTCTGTACTGAATAATCGTAAAACATAAATAGTATCTTTCGTGGTAAAAACTGATTCACGCGTCCAAATATTTAAAAACTTCCACTCTTTCTATTATATTTCTTTCAATATTTAAGTTGGGAAAAGTGGAAAGAACTTTCTTTGGTGATCGGAACATGACATATTTAGTTATTTTTGTAGGTTTAAACAGATTCGTTATTCATGTTTCGTATAATAGAATTTGTATTGGCATTCGGATAAAAAAGGCCGTATCATTCGCCGATAACATTGGAACACCAGCATGTCGTTAATATATAGCAAGAACAGTAAGGTCCCGATATTACTTCTCTGTGGAATGCAACCGCTTACTAGTTTCGAATAACTTCTTACTTCATCAACTGAAACATACTGGGCTCTGTTTTCCAAATTCTAGCTTTGAGTTAGGTTGTTAGCAAACCCTTTAATTCCATGCTCTTTCGAATTACGAAGTAGTATTTCATAATTCAGACTGTCGAAGGCCTTTTTTAAATCCTAATATAAAGCCTCCATACATCTTACGCAGTCCGTTACTTATACTACATGGAATGAAAAGTCCCGGGTCTCTCAACGAAAAGACGTGAATAATTTCGAACCGTGTATATTTTTGGTGAGAACAAGCCTCTAGATGGCCCAATATCAAATTTCATGGCAATCCACTAGTGTTTGAATAACAGCTGATCGTATCAGACGAGTTCTAGTTTTCATCAAGCTATGGAAAATGGCGAGTTTCGTAGATTGGTCTCCGTATTCTCCAGATCTGGCCCCCAGCGACTATTATCTATTTCCAAACCTTCTTTCTCCAGGAACAGAAATATTCGTCGAACGCTGAGGTCATTGCAGAAACGGAAGCCTATTTTGAAGGCCTAAACAAATCTTTTTTTTTAAGGACATCAAAATGTTGAAGAATAAAATAGTTTTCACGGTAAAAAATCCACTTTTTTCTGTGTTAGGCCCGGGACTTCTCATTTCATGTAGTAGAATAAGGCTACTTCCGCTACGGAAACTGTATTGCATGCTATAGAGTATTTTGTGACTTTCTACATCAGAAACAACCTATGCGACTTATCTGTAATTTTTCAAAGATGTCATTAATTATCGGGTATTGCAGAGTCACCAGATTTTCAAATTCGAACAACTTCAGCAACTTTAAGACAATCTGGTTGGATACCTCCTTCTTCTGTTATCAAGTTAATGAAGTCAGATAAGATCCTAGAAAAGGATGCAACCTTGTTTTAAATTATATATTTGCTGGAATAAGATCAGAGCCCGCACTTTTATTTCATTCAATTCACTGATGATGGTTGAAGGAAAATTGTATTTGCATTTGTATATTTGGATGTTGCAGTGGATAAGACACATTTTGCGGTGATATTCTCTGCTAACTTCGAACCAACTGTCACAAAGCGATTATTGAATGCTTCACAGATTACTTTCTTGTCAGTTATAAAATTTCCGACGACTATCAAAAAGGAATTGATTTGGTTTGCTTTTGACGTGAATACGTCTTACTTTACTATGGGACGTCTTTTCAAAACTCGAAGAATGAGTAGAACTTAATCATGAATATATCGAGTTGTGCTAAACGCAACAACATAATTCGTTTTCCATGTCATTAGGAATATGATCAGCAATTTATTATAAAATTTCCAACGGTGTGAGATAACCGTAAGTAACTCAAAAATAAAATTTTCCCAAACTATTGGAAACAATGAGAAAAACTCACCACGCTTGCTTGCCTTTCTCGTACCCGCGACGACGGTTGTGAGGTAGTTAGACACATATTCGTCCCGATTTTCAACTGGATAAATGTAAATGGACGAACATCAATCATTCCCTCTTATGCTTTCCTTACGCCAATAGCAGCAAAAACAAGCCTTCTGAGTGGTATAAAGGTTCATTCGTCTTGAATTATCGAGCTGACATCTAAAAGTAATCCACTTGAGTTTTGAATTGAATTTGAAATTTGGCTTCAGAATTTAGTTCCAGAATTCAGGTTCCCTCCCGTGGGGTTGGTGGGCTTGACGGTATTGCCAGCATCATCAGATACAATCAATTAGAGTTAGAATTTAATATAGATATATGTCACAGCTTTAGCTTAATTATTGAATTTAATGAGGCACAAATCTCCAAATATCAAGAGGAACGTGTCATTTGAGCCAATTTGTTCTGATTCCTGAATCCAATTGGGCTTCACACGATGACATCAAACAAACGGTAAATGCAGTCCATCTTTGAAGTTTATTGGTGGTTTGTGTACCATGGAATACTGTGGAATGAGATAGAATATTGTAGAATAGAATAAAATAATACATACTGAACAAATGAGCAAACCACTGACAGCTGTCAAACGATGTTCATCCAGTTCATTTTGTGAGGTTGTATCGTTTTCATGTGAAACCAGATGGGTGTGATGATCTGTGAGTGAAGTGTAAAAGTAAGTGTATGCAAGAATGGTAATAAAGGTCACCGTTTCAGCTCAGAACTAACGATCGACCAATAGTAGAGATAAAAGTAGGGTAACGGTACCCTCATTTATCTCAGCTCCATTAGTCATCTCATATACGGAAACAATAAATTAGAGTGAGATCTGTTGTCTCTGTTCGATAGATTGACTTCAAAAGTAAGATGAAATTAGGACCATTCGCTTCAAGTTTTCGCGTCGCTATAAAAACAGTATTGAACAATTTTCGAACTACTTTTTCTGCGGTAGTGCTTCACAAAACCGAGGCAAAGATATTGTATTCGATTTGGTCACAATACATTAATTGAAAGTCGAGTAATCGCTAAAATAACATGATGACACTACTAATGAGATGAAATTATTTCACACTGAGAAAACTGAAAAATCGAACTAAGAGAAACTCTTCAACTTGGAAAAGAAGGAAGAAGAAGAAAGAAAGAAGAAGAATAATGCAGAATACCAGAAATATAAAAAAAGAAACGAATAGATAACGCAAGAGTATAGATAAGTATGCAAAAAAAATACATCAAGTACCCAACAGGTAAACCTATTTAAAAGATTATTATTATTGTTATTACTATAACCATTATTACATTACTATTACAATTATTACCACTACATTCCAAACAGACCATTCCAAGGACTGCTGCCAGTGTGACTATGTATAAAACAAAAAAAAAAAAAAAGAATTTAGTTCCCGATTTCAGGTAGAAAATTCAACGCTAAGACTCTGGAACTGATTCCAAAATTCAGTTTCTGAATTTTATTTCCAGAAATCAACACCTACATGCTGGGGTTTAAATTCGGAACTTGGATTCTGGGACTGACTCACGTTCTCCAGTTATGTCTGTGACACCAGCCACCCTCTTTTTACCTAGTATTAAGTTTGTGTTCTTCCACATTCTTAACTGCGATGCACAGTGATGCCTCTCCATACAAAAATTTGCAAAACTACAAATATGTCGATAAACGTCAGTTGGATATATTTCCATATTAATAATATATAAACAAATAAAGACTGTCCCAGAAAGTATGGATGCACATTGATTTCGCTGTAAATAATTCACAAGTGTTAGATATTCAAATTTTATTCGATATACTGATAATATTAGACTACAACAACAGAATATTATTCTCAACATTTGCTACTTAGCCATTGTCGACAAGCTCGCTAGCACCTTCTTGCGAACGTTCCTCGTTAAATTCCGTACAGACTTCTTGGCGACAAGTTTTGACACTTACTTTTTTCCAATCTTTTTCCAACTGTTGAATGGCTTCGGCTGCCGATACATGTTTCCTAAGATGTGCCTTCGTTAATGCCCAAAATTCCTCAATTGGTCGAAGTCGTGGGCAATTTGGTGAATTTATGTCTGTTGGGACGAATATGACATTTTTGCTAGTATACCATTCTACCGTTGATTTCGAGTAGTGGCAAGAAGCAAGATCTGGCCAGAAGACAACAGGATCCTTGTGGCTTCGAATCATGGGTAGAAGTCGTTTTTGTTAACATTCCTTGATGTATATTCCGCTGTTCATTGAAGCAGTGGTGATGAAGGGTTTCGAAATCTTTCCGCAGCTACAAATTGCTTGCCAGACCATAGCTTTCTTACCAAATTTTTCGACTTCAATCGATGTCTCGGACTGGTTTCAAACTTACCCTTTCTCGCACCGTATAATATTGTGGTCCCGGCAAGGATTTGTAATCGAGTTTCACGTAGGTTTCGTCATCCATGATTATGCAGTTCAAATTTCCAGCAAGAATCGTATTGTACAGCTTTCGAACCCTCGGCCTGATCGATGCTTCTTGTTTCGAACTACGTTTTGGTTGTTTCTGCTTCTTATAGGTTCGAAGATTCAAACGTTCTTTAGCACGAAGAATATTTGACTTCGAAGTGCCCACTTTTTTGGCAACATCCCGAACTGAAACCTCCTTCTTTTGCTCGAACGCCTTCAATATACGTTTATCCAACTGAGGGTTAGCAGGACCTTTTTTCTCGACCCGTTTTCGGTTTATCCTCAAAGGTATTATCCTCACCGAACTTCCTGATTGCATTTCGCACGGCTTTTTCACTTACTCCTTCCATTTTTGCTATCTTTCTCAGTGACAGTCCACGTTCTGTGCACCATTTGTACACAATTTTTCGAAGTTGTTCTGCTGAAAGTCCACGCATTTCAAAACAAACTAATGAAAACGAATAAACAACTGCACAAGTGGTTAGAGAAGAGTGTAAACAACAGCACGCAGCCATAAAAATTGACAGATTCTGAATCATTGCAAAATGGCAGCGGTTTTTGGTTGCATCCAAACTCTCTGGGACAGTCTTTACTTACTTAAACACATACTATTTAACTAATAACTCGAAAAATTT